>NC_138308.1:37335000-37607500 GCF_965601325.2 Salmo salar | reverse complement strand
ACCACTTGAGGTTTGAAAACGTCTGACAATCGTAGATGTTTGGGAAGCACTACTTTGAGACATGGGTGTTATTAACATTTTATACCGTTTTAAAGTTTAAATGTACCTGCAGGAAATCAACTGTATATGTTTTTAATATATGAGAAAGGAACTCAAACTCAATAGGACTTTTCTATTGAGAGAATGAGTCAATGATAGATTCTTATTATTAGTAGTAGCTTATCAGCATTGTGTACTCTCACTGAGGACCTATAAGAAGCAGTTTCACCTTTGTCCCGCCCCCTTCTCACCTGTCACACACCTTTTCTCGTATGATTGACACTGCAGCTATCCACTCCCAGCACTCTATCCACAATGTTAAAGCCCAACACTAATTATAAGAGGACTGGGGTCCGTTCAAGAGGGGGCGATGTTCTGACAAAATGTTTGTGATTAGAAATGAGAAGAGTGGACATGATTCTGTCCCAGAGGCCAGTCTATTCTACACAAGGTAGAAGCATTCACTAGGCAGCGAACGGAAGAACAACTGACTGCAACGGGAAGAGACTACCTGGACTCCAATAAGAAACACTCATTATCGTTTTTTCCGTATTAAAAACGTTTTCAGTTGCATGGCCTAATGAATACAACCATGTCAACTAACGTGTCAGTTTGTTCCATAGAAATAGAATGTTTAGAATCCATATAAATATAATGGTGCATTGTCATGTCAATTTCAATGCTCCTGTCAAACCTAGATGGTTGAATGAATGTGTTGTTCCATACCATGTTACTCAACAGAAGTCATGTTGCTGTAGAATGTCATTTGGCCCATCTGTTGTTGTCTGAAAGCTTCCATGTTGCTGTAGAATATCGTTTGACCCATCTGTTGTTGTCTGAAAGCTTCCATGTTGCTGTAGAATATCGTTTGACCCATCTGTTGTTGTCTGAAAGCTTCCATGTTGCTGTAGAATATCGTTTGGCCCATCTGTTGTTGTCTGAAAGCTTCCATGTTGCTGTAGAATATCGTTTGACCCATCTGTTGTTGTCTGAAAGCTTCCATGTTGCTGTAGAATATCGTTTGGCCCATCTGTTGTTGTCTGAAAGCTTCCATGTTGCTGTAGAATATCGTTTGGCCCATCTGTTGTTGTCTGAAAGCTTCCATGTTGCTGTAGAATGTCATTTGACCCATCTGTTGTTATCTGAAAGCTTCCATCTTGCTGTAGAATGTCATTTGGCCCATCTGTTGTTGTCTGAAAGCTTCCATGTTGCTGTAGAATGTCATTTGACCCATCTGTTGTTGTCTGAAAGCTTCCATGTTGCTGTAGAATGTAATTTGACCCATCTGTTGTTCTCTGAAAGCTTCCATGTTGCTGTAGAATGTCATTTGGCTCATCTGTTGTTGTCTGAAAGCTTCCATGTTGCTGTAGAATGTCATTTGACCCATCTGTTGTTGTCTGAAAGCTTCCATCTTGCTGTAGAATGTCATTTGGCTCATCTGTTGTTGTCTGAAAGCTTCCATGTTGCTGTAGAATGTCATTTGACCCATCTGTTGTTGTCTGAAAGCTTCCATCTTGCTGTAGAATGTCATTTGGCTCATCTGTTGTTGTCTGAAAGCTTCCATGTTGCTGTAGAATGTCATTTGGCTCATCTGTTGTTGTCTGAAAGCTTCTAATGGGGAAGGTTGTTTGGTAACACGTTACGTAAAAGCCAACTGGTATAACGCCTTATAACTTGTTATAAGCATGTATGCACCTTTATAAAAGTGTTACAGGCACTATATGTTCATTTACTTTCTATGGAATGACTGTCACTACTCCACTCCAGACATATAGTACTCCTTCATCATGGGTAACACCGACCAGTATAATGCCTTAAACTTGCTAGAAGCTTATATGAGCATATTATAAAGTTAATCATCTGATTCTATGGGATGTGTTGTCAGTCTGTGTGTAATCTCGTTCCCATACACTTCCGCCCAAATGCCAAGAGTCTGGTGTACCATCGCGTCAAACTTCGTTAGCCAATACAGAAAGTCTGGGGACGAGGTTAGTCTTCTCCACTCCTGAAGTATTTCATCAATCCTGGGTTAAGAGTGGTGTGTCTGTTCGCCTTCACTCTGTGGTGAAAGCTAAACCAGAAGCTTCCGTCTGTCTCTGTGTCTGGTAAAACAGTCCCACAGCCGTGTTTACCATCCAGCACACGCTTTCATTGCCTGAAAGCATAGCATTCATCTCTCTCCTCATAAATGTATTTAAAAAAAGAAATTGTAATGAATTAATCCACCATTGTAATGATTAGATTGTTATTTTTTTATGATAAGTATTTTTACTTCTGGGGAAGAAATATACACACACGTACAGTGAACAAAACATTAGGAACACCTTCCTAATATTTAGTTGCACCTCTTTTGCTCTCAGAACATCCTCAATTCATCAGGTCATGGACTCTACAAGGTGGAAAGCGTTCCACAGGGATGCTGCCCCATGTTGACTCCAATGCTTCCCACAGTTGTGTCAAGTTGGCTGGATGTCCTTTGGATGGTGGATCATTCTGGATACACACGGGAAACTGTTGAGCGTGAAAAACCCAGCAGTGTTGCAGTTCTTGACACAAACCGGAGTGCCTGGCACCTACCACCGTACCCTGTTCAAAGGCACTTAAATATTTTGTCACCCTCTGAATGGCACACATACACAATCCATGTCTCAAGGTTTAAAAATCCTTCTTTAAAAACCTGTCTCCTCCCGTGTGCATCAAGAATGGTCCTCCAGCCAACTTAACAACTGTGGGAAGCATTGGAGTCAACATGGGCCAGCATCCCTGTGGAACGCTTTCAACACCTTGTAGAGTCCATGCCCCAACGAAGTGAGACTGTTCTGTAAACTCAATATTAGGAAGGTGTTCTTAATGTTTTGTACACTGTATGTATGTTGTACATTTCTCAGTATTATTATTGTTAACATTAATGATGGATGTAGCTCCTGCTTAGAGAAGGGCCTGAGTCACCACAGAGGGGCGGTCTGCCTGGTGTGACTGTATAGTCACCACAGAGGGGCGGTCCGCCTGATGTGACTGTATAGTCACCACAGAGGGGCGGTCCGCCTGATGTGACTGTATAGTCACCACAGAGGGGCGGTCCGCCTGATGTGACTGTATAGTCACCACAGAGGGGCGGTCCGCCTGATGTGACTGTATAGTCACCACAGAGGGGCGGTCCGCCTGATGTGACTGTATAGTCACCACAGAGGGGCGGTCCGCCTGGTGTGACTGTATAGTCACCACAGAGGGGCGGTCCGCCTGGTGTGACTGTATAGTCACCACAGAGGGGCGGTCCGCCTGGTGTGACTGTATAGTCACCACAGAGGGGCGGTCCGCCTGGTGTGACTGTATAGTCACCACAGAGGGGCGGTCCGCCTGGTGTGACTGTATAGTCACCACAGAGGGGTGGTCTGCCTGGTATGTGACAAATGAATCAGTCGTGCCTTTACTTTCTACCTCCAATAAAAGGAGAGGAACCAGTGAAACCATCCTGCTGTCATGATGTCTGGGATGTACTACAGTGGGACTACTGGGGAAACCAGCTAAATAAAACCAAACGTTTTCTTCTGTACACTACAGCATTCAAAAAGTGTTTCTCCATAATGAATGTAACATGGGCAGAACCTGCCTGTCCCAAGCCCACATCTAAGTAACATGGGCAGAACCTGCCTGTCCCAAGCCCACATCTAAGTAAGTATCTCTGAAATATGGTTGATTCAAGGGAAGTGTTTGTCATGTCTTTGGTCACATTCGAGTGGGTCAAACATAAACACCCTATTGATTGGTTGACATTAGAGCCTCCCACCATGCAGGCAGGCGATGGCTGCAGGATGAAGTTGAAGAGCAACTGCAGAAACTTCATGCGGTCGACATGTAGGAGCAAGTGAGACAATTCTTATCGCCATAACTTTGAAAGGCACTTGACAAAAGTGATCCGCATCGAACGCGCCCAATGGAGATAGCTTTGGGACTATAAACCCTTGTCTCAAATTGAGCCAAATCATTGTCCTGAATACTATTCACTCCGAGAGTAGCCTGTAGGGTTTTCTTCAGTTTTGTGCCTACTGAACAGTACCCAGACAAGAGAGAAAGGTCAACAGAGAGGAGAGTCAGGGGGACTGAGATCGGGGTCATATTCATTATGGCACATCATAGCAAAACATCACAACAGAATACGAAAAACAAACGTTTCTTATTGGACAACTTCAGGCTGTTTTCGATCTGTTTTCTTCCATGTGATGCCTAATGAACACAGCCCAGGAGTGTCAGTCAGGAGGTGTGAGATCTGTATTTCAGACCAGAAGATACAGCCTTTTCCTCTGGTGGTGTAACCGGTTAGTTTAACCATGTTTACATTTCCTCAGGCTTGTTCAACATTACAGGCTGACTGATCTACACAGAACCTTGCATCATAAATATCTACTTCATTATTATTTGTAGATCAGTCAGTCAGTCACATTAGGGTTTTGATCCTCGAGATCACGGCCCTCCTCCTATTCAGTTCCTCTGCTCTGGGCTCAGTTCCTCCCCTCTTCTCTCCCTTTAATCTTTTTTCCTAAGTGCTACTTTGTTTATGGACTACAAATTGCTTCCTTCCTTCCTTCCTCCGGCAGCTAGCCCCCCTGGGGCCGGTGTGTGTTGTAATTACCACGGGGGTGACCTATAAACCCATATATGACGGAAGTAATAATGCTGCTGTCTCTCCTGTCCGTTGTACTTTGGACACCATTTTGAGATCTCTGGGTCCACCTCAAGTCTTAAGTGGCTTCTTTTTAATAATATAGATGCCTCACCCTCTTCTCTCGCTCTCCTTTGGAGAATGAACAGAATTATGTCTGATGTTCTGTGGTCAGAGGAGATGGGAAGGTGAATTATGTCTGATGTTCTGTGGTCAGAGGAGATGGGAAGGTGAATTATGTCTGATGTTCTGTGGTCAGAGGAGATGGGAAGGTGAATTATGTCTGATGTTCTGAGGTCAGAGATGGGAAGGTGAATTATGTCTGATGTTCTGTGGTCAGAGGAGATGGGAAGGTGAATTATGTGATGTTCTGTGGTCAGAGGAGATGGGAAGGTGAATTATGTCTGATGTTCTGTGGTCAGAGGAGATGGGAAGGTGAATTATGTCTGATGTTCTGTGGTCAGAGGAGATGGGAAGGTGAATTATGTCTGATGTTCTGTGGTCAGAGGAGATGGGAAGGTGAATGATGTCTGATGTTCTGTGGTCAGAGCAGATGGGAAGGTGAATTATGTCTGATGTTCTGTGGTCAGAGGAGATGGGAAGGTGAATTATGTCTGATGTTCTGTGGTCAGAGCAGACGGGAAGGTGAATTATGTCTGATGTTTTGTGGTCAGAGCAGATGGGAAGGTGAATTATGTCTGATGTTCTGTGGTCAGAGGAGATGGGAAGGTGAATTATGTGATGTTCTGTGGTCAGAGCAGATGGGAAGGTGAATTATGTCTGATGTTTTGTGGTCAGAGCAGATGGGAAGGTGAATTATGTGATGTTCTGTGGTCAGAGGAGATGGGAAGGTGAATTATGTCTGATGTTCTGTGGTCAGAGGAGATGGGAAGGTCACCCTCCGCTGTTAACCATTCGGTCTGTGTTGTCCTTCAGAAGAAAGAGCCACACAACAAAAACTTCCTTAGAAATCACTTTACTTTATTTAAATCAGCGACGTTAGGCAGTTACACTATGAACAATAAGAACATAAAAACCAAAAAAGACAGGACAGAAACGTCAAATAAAAACATGAAAGATCCAGATAATCACTGCTCTTGGCACTGGATAGAACATTTATGAAAACAACAAATATTATATTAGGCTTGGGGGGAGGGGGAAGTGCCTCCAATATACATGATATTGTGATGGTGAGAGCCGGACTAGTGAACTTAAATAGCAGCTTTTTACTACGTCTCAGAGGACATGTTCCAAGCTGATTACACTTCAGTGGCCTGCCAGACGTCAGCGGCTGGAGAGGTGTTTAACATATCAGCTAACCACATCTAGGTCCAGTTAACCGGACTGATTAAGCCTACTACTGGATTCAAAATGTATTCCAATGAAAAATCTCCATTGAGAATGTTTAGTCCAGGACAAATCTGTGTCTGGGGAACAGTTACCATAGGATGTAGCAATCTGATACCCGACTGTGAAGTCGATGACGTGGCATATAACCATTGGTTGTTGTGTGCTGCTCGACTGGAGCAGACCTAATAATACAACTTTCAGATTGAACCATGTTTTAATATCATGACCCTCACGCAACCCCACTCCTGAACCCCCGACCTTTGAACCCCACTACCGTCACTAAGGTCAGGGGTCATGTCCCTTATAATCATCTTCATTATCCTCATCATCATCATCAATTCTTCATTAAAAACAAGGAGGAATTTTCATGACATATAGTCCAGTCCATTTTCAAAAGGTCATGCACCACAAAAAAAGAAATGTAAAAAAAAGAAATGAAGGTAAAGAGGATCTGTATACATCCAACAGAAGAATCAAGACATCCCTCTCCCAAAAAGAGAAATGAATAAATCATGATATACAAAACAAAATACCATATAAAAACATGATCAGTCCTCAATGAATAATGGTCTGTGTATATACTGGACTGGCCAAGCCTGTTTCAGAAACATCCTGATTGTGACGTCCTAGAAAGCTTATGGTAGGTTGCCGCTAAATAACCACAGATATAGAATCAGTCAACCCTAACCGTACCCGGACCTTAAAGGACCAGTGCAGTCAAAAAAAAGTGATTTACTCGTTTTTTTATATATCCATTTCCACACTATGAGGTTGGAATAATACTGTGAAATTGTTAGAATTATGATAATGCCCTTTTAGTGTAAGAGCTGTTTGAAAAGACTGCCTGAAAGTTCAGCCTGTTTTGGTGTCCACAAGTTCATCTGACTCTGGGTAAGTAGAAAAAAGTCTTAATTGCCAAAATCTCACACTATCCCTTTAACCATTTGGGAAATGAGATAACATCTGGCCCTGCATCAGCGATTAGGGACAGCTTCTAGCGACTCCTTTATGAAGAGGACAGGGAAGTTTGAAGTGACTGGTAAGGAGACGAGAGGTTTAACTGCTCTAGGTGTGGGTCTCAATAGTCTATCATTGTTCTCCTCTCCTCGTCTGCATTAAGGTTGGGGACCATTCTGTTTTCACTTTCTTAAAAAAAAAAATCTAAACTGAAATTGACCTCAACCCTGATCTGCACTAGTCTGAAAAAAATAGCATAGTGTGGAAATAGACTCCTTGACTAACTTTCCATCCTATTGCTTTCACCGTGTTGTGAAAATGTGAATTTCTTTCTTCAGGAGACTTGATATCCACCGTGAACTCTACTACCAACCCTGAGCTAAACTACACTAGGCCATCAGAAGACAGCAGGAGAGGAGGAGGGCTGGAGGAGTGGCGTCATCACCCCCTATGGTGATGCCGTGATTCTGTTGTATAGAGGAGGAAGATGGATAAATAGAGATCTAGTCTGCCATGGGGGAGGAAACCGTGTGTGTCTGTGTGTTTTACACATTCACCATTCTAGGTACTTCTCTATGATGACCCTTCAGTGTTTGTGTGAATATATGGATATTTATATGTTTGATTGTGTGTGTGTGTGTGTGTGTGTGTGGTCTTTAACATTGTGGAGGTCTTTATCTGACAGTGACTCCCAGTTTCTCCAGCACCCTGACACCTTTCTCCTGGTACTCCTCCCTGGTCAGCCAGAAGTTATCTTTGTCCTTCATGATGTCTGCCAGCACGGCCCCACCCAGGAACACCATGTGCTTACGTCGCGGCGGGTCCTCGATGCGGATCTTAAATTTCTACAGAGGGGGGGGCGGGGAAATTCAGCATTATGTTCGAGGGGAGGAGTTTGGCACAGGATGGATAAATCATCATATAATGCCTAGTAATTCAGGATGCAAGGTGATTTGTAGAGCAGCGATTATATGTTCTACTTCTGTTGTGTTCTATGAGCTGACTACTTAAGAGATGTTTCTTCTGTCTCCACCTAGTGGGTTAACTACAACACTGCACCATGTTGAGGAAGTGTGCTCTGTCCCAATACTTTTCAACATACATCCTTCCTCCCACCCTTCAGGTCCATTAGGGACCGGTTGTCCCATAGACAGGTCATCATTGCGAATAACAATCTGTTATTGACTTACATTTATTAATAAAAGTTAAATAAAACAAAAGGTATTTTAAAAGAGTTGTTCTCACCGAGAGTTTGTCCACGTCACCTTTAAGCACGCGTTCCAGGTAGAGCTGTTTGAGCTCTCTCTCTAGTCGAGATGGAAGACCTGGATACATGGTGGAACCACCCGACAACACTATGTGTTTATAGAACTCAGACCTGAGAGAGAGAGAGGTGAGGGGGGGAGGCAGAGAGAGAGAGGGGGGGAGGCAGAGAGAGAGAGAGGGGGGAGGCAGAGAGAGAGAGAGGGGGGAGGCAGAGAGAGAGAGAGGGGGGAGGCAGAGAGAGAGAGAGGGGGGAGGCAGAGAGAGAGAGAGGGGGGAGGCAGAGAGAGAGAGAGGGGGGAGGCAGAGAGAGAGAGAGGGGGGAGGCAGAGAGAGAGAGAGGGGGGAGGCAGAGAGAGAGAGAGGGGGGAGGCAGAGAGAGAGAGAGGGGGGAGGCAGAGAGAGAGAGAGGGGGAGGCAGAGAGAGAGAGGGGGGAGGCAGAGAGAGAGGGGGGGAGGCAGAGAGAAAGGGGGGAGGCAGAGAGAGAGGGGGAGATTAAAACGGGTGACGATAAAAAAAGAAATGTGTATTGTCGGTCTCTGTGTGTGTGTGTGTGTGTGTGTGTGTGTGTGTGTGTGTGTGTGTGTGGGTGTGTGTGTGTGTATATATTGTCGGTCTCTGTGTGTATTGTCAGTCTGTGTGTGTATCTGTGTATATTGTCGGTCTGTGTGTGTGTTAGTTACCTGGTGTCGATGTCGGCTGCATGGATAGTGTTGAAGAGCAGCTCTGCCACCCCTACTCCCTCTACGTTGATGAGATGAGGCTGGAACAAAGCCTCTGGAGCCTCGAAACGCTCCCCTCCCACCTTGATCACCCTGCCGTCTGGGAGCTGGAGGGAGGGAGGGAGGGAGGGATAGAAAGTCAGAGGGTGGTGTGGATATGGTGTTCAGGCTTACGTGTGGTGAATGTGTAGTACAGTGTCTTGTTGATGATCACGTGTGGTGGTGAGTGTGTGTGCATTTACTGTAAACCGTGTTCATCTGTATTTTAAGCATTGTGTGCGTCTTTGTAGTGTGTGTGTGTGTGTGTGTGTGTGTGGGTGTAAAGGCTCTATTCAGCTCAGCCCGTGGGAGGAAGTAGAGAGCTGCCCAGCCACCGCCGCCCTGCGGCCACAGGATATGATGTCACACGCTCCCACAGACACACTACCGACCTTGTCTTACACACACACTTTAGGTGCGTTTGTGTTTTTGAATGCGTTCCCTTCTTATGAAAGAAAAGCAAGATCATGGAAGAATATGCCACCCACACGCTCTCCGGAAGCTGCTCAGCACTTCCTGGTTCCTCTGAAGCTCCACCGACATTAACATACAGAGACCAATCCAGTGTTTAGCCTCGTGTGGTGGTATATTCTGTTACTCATCAGCGGCTCAGAGTCGTGTGGTGTGGTGGTATATTCTGTTACTCATCAGCTGCTCAGAGTCGTGTGGTGTGGTGGTATATTCTGTTACTCATCAGCTGCTCAGAGTCGTGTGGTATGGTGGTATATTCTGTTACTCATCAGCTGCTCAGAGTCGTGTGGTGGTATATTCTGTTACTCATCAGCTGCTCAGAGTCGTGTGGTGGTATATTCTGTTACTCATCAGCTGCTCAGAGTCGTGTGGTGGTATATTCTGTTACTCATCAGCTGCTCAGAGTCGTGTGGTGGTATATTCTGTTACTCATCAGCTGCTCAGAGTCGTGTGGTATGGTGGTATATTCTGTTACTCATCAGCTGCTCAGAGTCGTGTGGTGGTATATTCTGTTACTCATCAGCTGCTCAGAGTCGTGTGGTGGTATATTCTGTTACTCATCAGCTGCTCAGAGTCGTGTGGTATGGTGGTATATTCTGTTACTCATCAGCTGCTCAGAGTCGTGTGGTGGTATATTCTGTTACTCATCAGCTGCTCAGAGTCGTGTGGTGGTATATTCTGTTACTCATCAGCTGCTCAGAGTTGTGTGGTGTGGTGGTATATTCTGTTACTCATCAGCTACTCAGAGTCGTGTGGTGGTATATTTTGTCATTTTGTGCTACTTTTGAGGGGATAAAATACTTCCTTTGGGGGTCATTGGGGGGTTCTATGCACCATAAATATGTTATTTTAGACTGAAGCTCCAGACAACAAAAAAAGCTGCTAAATGCTATTTATACTCGACTGTTACTTGCGGTCCAAAAATGTGGTCCAAAAGTTGTGAATTGGTCACTAGGGGTTTATTTACACTGACCGTGCAGGACTCGACCAGCAGAGGTTAGTTACTGACCTGGTAGGACAGTGGTACTGATCTGGTAGGACTGACCTGGTAGGCCAGTGGTACTGATCTGGTAGGACTGACCTGGTAGGCCAGTGGTACTGACCTGGTAGGACTGACCTGGTAGGACAGTGGTACTGACCTGGTAGGACAGTGGTACTGACCTGGTAGGACTGACCTGGTAGAACAGTGGTACTGACCTGGTAGGACTGACCTGGTAAGACAGTGGTACTGACCTGGTAGGACTGACCTGGTAGGACAGTGGTACTGACCTGGTAGGACTGACCTGGTAGGACAGTGGTACTGACCTGGTAGGACTGACCTGGTAGGACAGTGGTACTGACCTGGTAGGACTGACCTGGTAGAACAGTGGTACTGACCTGGTAGGACTGACCTGGTAGGACAGTGGTACTGACCTGGTAGGACAGTGGTACTGACCTGGTAGGACAGTGGTACTGACCTGGTAGGACTGACCTGGTAGAACAGTGGTACTGACCTGGTAGGACAGTGGTACTGACCTGGTAGGACAGTGGTAATGACCTGGTAGGACAGTGGTACTGACCTGGTAGGACTGACCTGGTAGGACAGTGGTACTGACCTGGTAGGACTGACCTGGTAGGACAGTGGTACTGACCTGGTAGGACAGTGGTACTGACCTGGTAGGACAGTGGTACTGACCTGGTAGGACTGACCTGGTAGGACAGTGGTACTGACCTGGTAGGACTGACCTGGTAGGACAGTGGTACTGACCTGGTAGGACTGACCTGGTAGAACAGTGGTACTGACCTGGTAGGACAGTGGTACTGACCTGGTAGGACAGTGGTACTGACCTGGTAGGACTGACCTGGTAGGACAGTGGTACTGACCTGGTAGGACTGACCTGGTAGGACAGTGGTACTGACCTGGTAGGACTGACCTGGTAGGACAGTGGTACTGACCTGGTAGGACAGTGGTACTGACCTGGTAGGACAGTGGTACTGACCTGGTAGGACTGACCTGGTAGGACAGTGGTACTGACCTGGTAGGACTGACCTGGTAGGACAGTGGTACTGACCTGGTAGGACTGACCTGGTAGGACAGTGGTACTGACCTGGTAGGACTGACCTGGTAGGACTGACCTGGTAAGACAGTGGTACTGACCTGGTAGGACTGACCTGGTAAGACAGTGGTACTGACCTGGTAGGACTGACCTGGTAGGACTGACCTGGTAAGACAGTGGTACTGACCTGGTAGGACTGACCTGGTAGGACAGTGGTACTGACCTGGTAGGACTGACCTGGTAGGACAGTGGTACTGACCTGGTAGGACTGACCTGGTAGGACAGTGGTACTGACCTGGTAGGACTGACCTGGTAAGACAGTGGTACTGACCTGGTAGGACTGACCTGGTAGGACTGACCTGGTAGGACAGTGGTACTGACCTGGTAGGACTGACCTGGTAGGACAGTGGTACTGACCTGGTAGGACTCGACCAGCACGGTGGTCTCCAGAGCCAGTTTCTGCTCCTGTTCGATGTTGTAACCCACGTAGCACAGCTTCTCCTTCATCATACGCACCGTCTCAAAGTCTGCAGAGTGGTTGAACGCATAGCCCCTCAGCAACAACAGCTGGAGATGAGAAAAGTAGAGAGGTGTTTCCACCGTGCTTATTAGGGAAAGGGGGATACCTAGTCAGTTGTACAACTGAAATGTGTGTTCCACATGTAACCCAACCCCTCTGAATCAGAGAGGTGAGGGGGGCTGCCTTAATCAACATCCACGTCATCGGCGCCCGGGGAACAGTGGGTTAACTGCCTTGTTCAGGGACAGAATTACAGATTTTTACCCTGTTAGCTCGGGGATTCGATCCAGCAACCTTTTGGTTATTGGCCCAACACTAACCACTAGGCTAGCTGCCGGTTACTGGCCCAACGCTCTAACCACTAGGCTACCTGCCGGTTACTGGTCCAACGCTCTAACCACTAGGCTACCTGCCGGTTACTGGTCCAACGCTCTAACCACTAGGCTACCTGCCGGTTACTGGTCCAACGCTCTAACCACTAGGCTACCTGCTGGTTACTGGTCCAACGCTCTAACCACTAGGCTACCTGCCGGTTACTGGCCCAACGCTCTAACCACTAGGCTACCTGCCGGTTACTGGTCCAACACTCTAACCATTAGGCTACCTGCTGGTTACTGGTCCAACGCTCTAACCACTAGGCTACCTGCCGGTTACTGGTCCAACGCTCTAACCACTAGGCTACCTGCCGGTTACTGGCCCAACGCTCTAACCACTAGGCTACCTGCCGGTTACTGGTCCAACGCTCTAACCACTAGACTACCTGCTGGTTACTGGTCCAACGCTCTAACCACTAGACTACCTGCTGGTTACTGGTCCAACGCTCTAACCACTAGACTACCTGCTGGTTACTGGCCCAACGCTCTAACCACTAGGCTACCTGCCGGTTACTGGTCCAACGCTCTAACCACTAGGCTACCTGCCGGTTACTGGTCCAACGCTCTAACCACTAGACTACCTGCTGGTTTCTGGCCCAATGCTCTAACCACTAGGCTACCTGCTGGTTACTGGCCCAATGCTCTAACCACTAACCTGCTGGTTACTGGTCCAACGCTCTAACCACTAGGCTACCTGCTGGTTACCGGTCCAACGCTCTAACCACTAGGCTACCTGCTGGTTACTGGTCCAACGCTCTAACCACTAGGCTACCTGCTGGTTACTGGTCCAACGCTCTAACCACTAGGCTACCTGCCGCCGGTCCTTTTCCACAGGACAGAGAACTGGAACACAGTGAATGAGGACCGTAGCTGGATGGAGTACAACTACAGACCATTCTCCTAACCTGCCGCGTTTCATTCTCCTAACCTGCCGCGTTTCATTCTCTTCTATCCATAGTTGTACTCCATTTCACCAAAACAGTGAATGAGGGGGCAATCAATGTGTATGAGATCCAGGGGTCAGAGGTACCTTAATGAGGTAGCGGGTTATGTCCCTCCCAGCGATGTCCAGGCGTCGTGTCAGATGGGGCAAGCTGAAGCCCTCGTACACCGGACAGATGTGTGTCACACCGTCCCCAGAGTCCACCACAACACCTGTCAGCAGGCCTGAGGTCAGACAGACACACAGAGGTCAGACAGACACACAGAGGTCAGACAGACACACAGAGGTCAGACAGACACACAGAGGTCAGACAGACACACAGAGGTCAGACAGACACACACACAGGTCAGACAGAATAACATAATTAACACAAACCCCCTGAATGGGAGGGAGTAAGCTGTGTTGAGTTGGGGCCTAAAGTGAACCAGAGAGAGTTGAAGAGGCTGTGTGTTCCTCTAGTCTAGTACCTTGGGCGTAGAGCGTCAGCACAGCCTGGATAGCAATGTAGACCCCTGAGAACTGATACGTCTCAAACATCACCTACCAGAGACAGAGAGACAACTTTAAAACAGAGCTCTGTTAATGATGAACACACTGACCCTCACACAGCTTTAGAGCCCTGTTAATGCTGAACCCACTGACCCTCACAGCTGTTAATGCTGAACCCACTGACCCTCACACAGCTTTAGAGCTCTGTTAATGATGACCCCACTGACCCTCACACAGCTTTAGAGCCCTGTTAATGATGAACCCACTGACCCTCACACAGCTGTAGAGCTCTGTTAATGATGAACCCACTGACCCTCACACAGCTTTAGAGCTCTGTTAATGCTGAACCCACTGACCCTCACACAGCTTTAGAGCCCTGTTAATGCTGAACCCACTGACCCTCACACAGCTTTAGAGCCCTGTTAATGCTGAACCCACTGACCCTCACACAGCTTTAGAGCCCTGTTAATGCTGAACCCACTGACCCTCACACAGCTTTAGAGCCCTGTTAATGCTGAACCCACTGACCCTCACAGCTTTAGAGCCCTGTTAATGCTGAACCCACTGACCCTCACAGCTTTAGAGCCCTGTTAATGCTGAACCCACTGACCCTCACAGCTTTAGAGCCCTGTTAATGCTGAACCCACTGACCCTCACAGCTTTAGAGCCCTGTTAATGCTGAACCCACTGACCCTCACACAGCTTTAGAGCTCGGTTAACGCTGAACCCACTGACCCTCACACAGCTTTAGAGCTCTGTTAATGATGAACCCACTGACCCTCACACAGCTTTAGAGCTCTGATAATGATGAACCCACTGACCCTCACACAGCTTTAGAGCTCTGTTAATGATGAACCCACTGACCCTCACACAGCTTTAGAGCTCTGTTAATGATGAACACACTGACCCTCACACAGCTTTAGAGCCCTGTTAATGCTGAACCCACTGACCCTCACACAGCTTTAGAGCTCTGTTAATGATGAACACACTGACCCTCACACAGCTTTAGAGCCCTGTTAATGATGAACCCACTGACCCTCACAGCTGTTAATGCTGAACCCACTGACCCTCACACAGCTTTAGAGCTCTGTTAATGATGACCCCACTGACCCTCACACAGCTTTAGAGCCCTGTTAATGATGAACCCACTGACCCTCACACAGCTTTAGAGCCCTGTTAATGATGAACCCACTGACCCTCACACAGCTTTAGAGCCCTGTTAATGATGAACCCACTGACCCTCACACAGCTTTAGAGCCCTGTTAATGATGAACCCACTGACCCTCACACAGCTTTAGAGCTCTGTTAATGATGAACCCACTGACCCTCACACAGCTTTAGAGCTCTGTTAATGATGAACCCACTGACCCTCACACAGCTTTAGAGCCCTGTTAATGATGAACCCACTGACCCTCACACAGCTTTAGAGCCCTGTTAATGATGAACCCACTGACCCTCACACAGCTTTAGAGCTCTGTTAATGATGAACACACTGACCCTCACACAGCTTTAGAGCCCTGTTAATGCTGAACCCACTGACCCTCACACAGCTTTAGAGCTCTGTTAATGATGAACACACTGACCCTCACACAGCTTTAGAGCCCTGTTAATGCTGAACCCACTGACCCTCACAGCTGTTAATGCTGAACCCACTGACCCTCACACAGCTTTAGAGCTCTGTTAATGATGACCCCACTGACCCTCACACAGCTTTAGAGCCCTGTTAATGATGAACCCACTGACCCTCACACAGCTTTAGAGCCCTGTTAATGATGAACCCACTGACCCTCACACAGCTTTAGAGCCCTGTTAATGATGAACCCACTGACCCTCACACAGCTTTAGAGCCCTGTTAATGATGAACCCACTGACCCTCACACAGCTTTAGAGCTCTGTTAATGATGAACCCACTGACCCTCACACAGCTTTAGAGCTCTGTTAATGATGAACCCACTGACCCTCACACAGCTTTAGAGCTCTGTTAATGATGAACCCACTGACCCTCACACAGATGTTGCTACATTAGTTCTCATACGGTAATGAGGTCAGAGTGGTAGCTAGCTGGTGCTATGCACTTGGAGTCAACTTGCTCCACACACCCCCCTCCGACATACACACCTCGATGATCTTCTCTCGGTTCTTGGTGGGGTTCATGGGCGGCTCGGTGAGCAGGATCTTGCAGTTCCTGGAGTCGATGTTGAGCTTCTCAGGCCCGAAGGTGTAGTCCCACAGGTGCTTCATGTCGTCCCAGTTCCTCACGATGCCGTTCTCCATGGGGTAGTTGACCTCTAGCATGGAGCGCAGCTCGCTGGCCTCGTCGCCCACCATCAGGTCCTATAGACGTTAAGGGGTTTAAGGTCAGATAGACACCCCTGGGTCGTGTTCATTAGCACACGACGTAACAAAGCATTTTGCAACAGTAAACAAAAACAAGCGTTTTTCTTATTGGACAAGTTCAGGTGTTGTTCTCCGTGGGATAGTTTGGGTTCGATCGGTGGAGGGCCTTATGAATACGACCCTGGAGAAATCAGACAGTTGGTACAACTAAGCTGTCACCTTTCACCAGACCCAGCAGTAACAGAGGGGCATGTCAACACTGCCTCCATGATGGCCTAACGAGACACAGTAATGGGATATACACATACGCAGCGCTCAAAAGAGACCAGTCACATCCGTTAGCAATTACCCAGCATGCATTCTTCAATACAGCATGTTTCCATGCATTCACTCTTAAAACCTGTTCCTTATCTGAACAGCGCACTCTTTTGTCAAATTTCACAACGGCCACAATCCTAAACTTGAGAAACGTGCAAGTAACTTACATGGATCATTCATTGACGTCAATGGGAGGTTTGCCTGAAAATCTGCATGCATGTCAAGTTCAGATTCAGTCTCATTTGAGCAAGGCTCAGGCAGTTACATGCAAACCCAGCATTGGGAATCACTACATGATAGGTTAGCCAAGTGTTAGTCACACAGTACAATGTTTCCTATTTCACTGGCATACACTGAAACTGACTGTCATCAGTGCAGACTAAAAAAAACTGTGCCTACGGAAGCTACTTGACACAATAAGTGTCGAAACCGTAGCCTGGTCCCAGATCTGTTTGTAATGTCTTGACTTGTGCCAACTGCTATGGTCAATGTTTGGGACAAACAGATCTAGGACCAGGTTAGAGAAACAGTTGATACAGTGTGTGTTTTGGCACTGAAGGAGCCCCCATCTGGTAGTGCCATGTGTTTTCAATGAAGACCTGCTGCTTCCATCCTGTCTGTTCTGCAGATCAACAGCCATGAAAACAACATCACACACAACTTTCAATTCATTATCTGAAAGCTGATTCACATTTGCTGTACTGCTATTGTTGTTAATAAGTTCAACTTGTCTTCCTACACCATATCTTAAGACAGTTTAAAATCTCTCTACTGTTGTAGTTTAAAATCTCTCTCTACTGTTGTATTACAAAAGGTACAGGTGGGGGACCATAAAACAGAATCACAATATGACAATGACCCCAGCCAAAAAGGCACGAGTAGTCGCCCAATAGTGATCTTCTTGTCCCTCATTTGTTTGCATGTTTATCCACCACTTGTAGGTCTTCTATCACCGATATCCCTCAACCCTGATCTTCTTCTTCTCTCTGTGCATCAATCACTACCTGTCCACTCCAAACATCTTGGAGAGAGTACAGAGGTCTCTAATCTTGGTAAAGGCACCAGGGTTAGATGCACAATATGCATAACTGTAGTTTTTGTGTTGTAATCAACTTAAATTATTAGAACATGTAAACACCTTAAATCGCCGTTCCAGCGGTTTGATCTGCACAAGAGCTAGCACCAGCGGTTTGATCTGCACATGAGCTAGCACCAGCGGTTTGATCTGCACATGAGCTAGCACCAGCGGTTTGATCTGCACATGAGCTAGCACCAGCGGTTTGATCTGCACATGAGCTAGCACCAGCGGTATGATCTGCACAAGAGCTAGCACCAGCGGTTTGATCTGCACATGAGCTAGCACCAGCGGTTTGATCTGCACATGAGCTAGCACCAGCGGTTTGATCTGCACATGAGCTAGCACCAGCGGTTTGATCTGCACATGAGCTAGCACCAGCGGTTTGATCTGCACATGAGCTAGCACCAGCGGTTTGATCTGCACATGAGCTAGCACCAGCGGTTTGATCTGCACATGAGCTAGCACCAGCGGTTTGATCTGCACATGAGCTAGCACCAGCTGGGACAGCATCCCTCTAGCGCGAGTGAAGTGAGTTGGGAACAGCTGAACGTATGGGTCTTAGAAGTAGTTCACGTACAAAATCTATATGTCCCAACTCACAATCTAATATGCTTCGCCAAAATAACATTTTTTGTTGTGGTAGAACGTTTATAGTCATTGCTGATTTGAAATGATTTATACTTTTACTTTTGATACTTAAGTATATTTATTTACTCAAGTAGTATTTTACTAGGTGACTTGAGTCATTTTCTATTAAGGTATATTTACTTTTGCTCAAGTATGACAATTTAGTACTTTTTCCACCACTGCATGTGCATGTAGGCACATTCATTTCTTAATGTTACATGAAAGTATGATCACTTATCTGAGGTACCAAAAAATGTCTGAACAATGTTATCTGAGGGTTGACTCAACACCAAAGTTTTTCTTCCGCTTTGAAACTGGCCACTAGGGGAACACAACTGTCAGTAACTTAATAATAAAACATCTGATTGGCTAAGAATAAAAATTATGATAACAACCAGATTACTTGGCTGAAACATAAACAGTGGAAAAAGTTTATTATAAAGCTAGTTTTTTATTTTACATTTGAATCCAAAGCGGGAAGTGGGCATAATAGGTATGCTTACCCTATATATGGAATAGGATGTCATTTGAGACACAGGCCATGTAGCATTCAAGTTCCTTCTGCTAAACTAACTTGAGATGAAAAACAGGAACAGCAAAACAGTGAAATGAGTGGACTCTTAAAAATCGCTACATTTCTGTCTGCCTAGTCATTAGGAATTCATTTTTCTCCACGGAAGTACTTAAAATGTTATAATTAGCCAACTATTTAGCCAAATAAAACACAAATTAGAGACAATAGAGACAAATTAAACATAGAAAACGACAACAAAAAAGGCACTCCAAATGTAGTAGTTATGTAGTAAAAAACACAGCATCACTCTCTCTCCCTGTCAGGCAACCAGGGAGGGCATGGGCCTGCACACACCAGCCAGGAATTCACACCACTTACCATCTTCTGAATATTCTACTTCATCATGTGATGACAGGTGAAGGAGGTGGAGCATAAAGTAGAGTCAGACAGTAAAACGAAGAGAGAGGAAGGGATGTCATTTTAAAATAGGTGTTACTAGACTCAGGGAGCCAGTATGACAGACATAGATTAGATTAAGCCTAGTCCATGCTTCTTGGTCCAGGAATAGGGTTGTTGTGTCGGGGTAACTTTTGAACCAACGTTGGAGTGTTGCACAGGAGAGGGGAGCGTAGTAGTATTACCTTAATCTCAATGTTGCCCACTTTGGCTGTGGAGCGAATGATTGGCCTGCCCACCAAGGCAGGGAAGATGTGCTCGGGGAAGTTGGAGCCTGCATAGCCACACTTCACAAACTGAGAGACACAGAGAGAGATATGTGAAAGATATTTATATATTTTCTTTAGTTAAAATATTTTACTAGGCAAGTCAGTTAAGAACAAATTCTTATATACAATGTCGGCCTACCAAAAGGCCTCCTGCGGGGACGGGGATTAAAAATAAAGATACAGAGAGAGCAAGAAAGAGATAATATATATATTTCTGAATATATTAACACTGTATATTGCCCTGGCAACACTGGTCTGTTCCTTCCATGTCAATAAATATTGTTTGTATTGGACTGGTTTGAATTAAAAGAAAGGAGGAAGAGAGAGTGAGCACGGGTGGAGAGGATGTGGAGAGATGAGGCAAACGTTAAAGACAAAGGCTTTATTTGACTCCCCAAAGCAAAATAGCCTAGTTATTATGACTAATCTCAGTTACCCAGAAGTAACGAGAGATTAAGTTATGGCAAAATTATAGTCCACACTTCTTCGGGCATCAGAAAGCAATTACTGATAACATTTGTGACATTCGCTTCAGTAGGCTTGAGTAAGGGTCACAAGCTCTAGCCTAACAGTGAATGTGTGCAGTGTGTGTATCTTGGAATCATAACTGTGGTTAAGAAACTAGTCTCACTTCCGCTTGACTAATTTCTTCAGCCCTTCACAGTGAGCACTTTTTAGCTGCATACACACAATGCCAGCATCGCTTCAAACTGCTGAGAGTCAGAAGTCCAGTCCAAAAACAACCACTAAGAGACCCCTTTGGTGTGTCCAGATTTGAAGGATCTGAGTACTGTACGCAATCTTTACTACCTAGGTCCTAAATGACGGAGGGACCTCAGAATCCCTAGAAACAGTTATCAGGAGGAGCGCAGCGCTGACGATATTTTCCAGATGCAACTATTTTATAGCGTCCCATACAAAAAGATTAGATATCCTACCGGGTATTGCCAGCTAGTTATTAACGCACAGGCATGGGTTATGGTTAACGTTAACTAGCTTAACTAATTATGTCGTTAGAACGTGAGGCATAGCGACCAGTAGAAACAAATGTGAATTTACAAAACATTCAAAACCTGTCGACATCAACATTGAGTGAAAATGTAGTTAGTTAACGCTAGCTAGCCGACCTAACTAGACTAGCTAGACAGCTAACACGAAAGCTCAAACCTATTAAATCGTTTGACCCAGCTAACATGCCGATTACATTTTTGCACCGTGAAATTGATTTTCATTGAATGTATTGGAAGATGACAACATAGCTAGCCAGCGGTAGATAATTGTAAAAACGGACAGACATTCCTGCCTAGCGTTACCCACCGACTTAACTAGCTAACGTTAGAGCGCTAGCAACACATCATCCACTTCCTGTTTCAGAGGAAAAATGTTCTCCAGCCATTCTGCCTTGGAAAAATACAGCATTAATAGAACTCTGGCATATGCAGCTTTCAACTCATAAACTTACCCCGGTTCCATTGTCACAAACCACCACTTTCCTTCCCTGGCTATCCATTTTGCAAAACCCAGGAAGCCAGCAAACCTGCCCAGCACAACTTTCTTCAGCAAGACGGAAGTCACCACCCTGGCTGTCTTGGCATCTTCCGGAGGTGGGGCGGGGTGTTCGAATACTTTTCGATGGCATTCATCCTTCTTTCCTTCCTAGAAATGCCACATAACAAAATAAGTATAAAATCTAGGGGCCAAGTAGCCTCCTGTGGCTATTTGATCATAATGTAGACCTACCAGAGTGGCCTACCATAAAAAAACAATGGAGAAAATGCATCCCATAACATTTTAATAGCTATTCTATCATACAACCGACAGCAGCAGCCAATGTGTTGTGTTCAATGCCTACATTCCATGAGAATTTTGAGAAAAAAGAATGCAGGGCTTGACCTTCAGACAAGGTGACTGAAAATGTTGTGTTGTTTAATGTAAGAAACCACAAAACAAAATAAAATGCATTATTATTCCCATACCATTATTGAATGAATCAGACAAATTATGCTACCCTCTGCCCATTCAAGCCTGTCTCAAAATACAACACTGCCCCTTTAAGACAAAAAAAAGCTATTTACTTGACTTGCTTTTCAGAGATGTCTAGAAATGTACATGTTTTGTGCTCTTATAGGAAACAATCACTCTCCTATTGTTGACTACTAATGATATATAACTGGGCTAATAACTAACTAACTAGTAATCACTCCCCTATTGTTAACTATAAATGATCTATAACTGGGTTAATAACTCACTAACTAGTAATCACTCCCCTATTGTTGACTACTAATGATCTATAACTGGGTTAATAACTCACTAACTAGTAATCACTCCCCTATTGTTGACTACTAATGATCTATAACTGGACTAATAACTCCCTAACTAACTAGTAATCACTCCCCTATTGTTGACGACTAATGATCTATAACTGGGTTAATAACTCACTAACTAGTAATCGCTCCCCTATTGTTGACTACTAATGATCTATAACTGGGTTAATACCTAACTAGTAATCACTCCCCTATTGTTGACTACTAATGATCTATAACTGGACTAATAACTAACTAGTAATCACTCCCCTATTGTTGACTACTAATGATCTATAACTGGACTAATAACTAACTAGTAATCACTCCCCTATTGTTGACTACTAATGATCTATAACTGGGTTAATAACTCACTAACTAGTAATCACTCCTCTATTGTTGACAACTAATGATCTATAACTGGGTTAATAACTCACTAACTAGTAATCACTCCCCTATTGTTGACAACTAATGATCTATAACTGGGTTAATAACTCACTAACTAGTAATCCCTCCCCTATTGTTGACTACTAATGATCTATAACTGGGTTAATAACTCACTAACTAGTAATCACTCCCCTATTGTTGACAACCAATGATCTATAACTGGGCTAATAACTCACTAACTAGTAATCACTCCCCTATTGTTAACTACTAATGATCTATAACTGGGTTAATAACTCACTAACTAGTAATCACTCCCCTATTGTTGACCACTAATGATCTATAACTGGGCTAATAAGTAACTAACTAGTAATCACTCCCCTATTGTTGACTACTAATGATCTATAACTGGGCTAATAAGTAACTAACTAGTAATCACTCCCCTATTGTTGACTACTAATGATCTATAACTGGGTTAATAACTAACTAACTAGTAATCACTCCCCTATTGTAGACTACTAATGATCTATAACTGGACTAATAACTAACTAACTAGTAATCACTCTCCTATTGTTGACAACTAATGATCGATAACTGGACTAATAACTCACTAACTAACTAGTAATCACTCCCCTATTGTTGACTACTAATGATCTATAACTGGACTTATAACTCACTAACTAACTAGTAATCACTCCCCTATTGTTGACTACTAATGATCTATAACTGGACTAATAACTCACTAACTAACTAGTAATCACTCCCCTATTGTTGACAACTAATGATCTATAACTGGACTAATAACTCACTAACTAACTAGTAATCACTCCCCTATTGTTGACTACTAATGATCTATAACTGGACTAATAACTAACTAGTAATCACTCCCCTATTGTTGACTACTAATGATCTATAACTGGGTTAATAACTCACTAACTAACTAGTAATCACTCCCCTATTGTTAACTACTAATGAACTATAACTGGACTAATAACTAACTAACTAGTAATCACTCCCCTATTGTTGACTACTAACGATCTATAACTGGACTAATAACTCACTAACTAGTAATCACTCCCCTATTGTTGACTACTAATGATCTATAACTGGACTAATAACTCACTAACTAACTAGTAATCACTCCCCTATTGTTGACTACTAATGATCTATAACTGGACTAATAACTAACTAGTAATCACTCCCCTATTGTTGACTACTAATGATCTATAACTGGGTTAATAACTCACTAACTAACTAGTAATCACTCCCCTATTGTTAACTACTAATGATCTATAACTGGACTAATAACTAACGAACTAGTAATCACTCCCCTATTGTTGACTACTAATGATCTATAACTGGACTAATAACTCACTAACTAGTAATCACTCCCCTATTGTTGACTACTAATGATCTATAACTGGACTAATAACTCACTAACTAACTAGTAATCACTCCCCTATTGTTGACTACTAATGATCTATAACTGGGTTAATAACTAACTAGTAATCACTCCCCTATTGTTGACTACTAATGATCTATAACTGGACTAATAACTCACTAACTAACTAGTAATCACTCCCCTATTGTTGACTACTAATGATCTATAACTGGGTTAATAACTAACTAGTAATCACTCCCCTATTGTTGACTACTAATGATCTATAACTGGGCTAATAACTAACTAGTAATCACTCCCCTATTGTTGACTACTAATGATCTATAACTGGGCTAATAACTAACTAGTAATCACTCCCCTATTGTTAACTACTAATGATCTATAACTGGACTAATAACTAACGAACTAGTAATCACTCCCCTATTGTTGACTACTAATGATCTATAACTGGACTAATAACTCACTAACTAGTAATCACTCCCCTATTGTTGACTACTAATGATCTATAACTGGACTAATAACTCACTAACTAACTAGTAATCACTCCCCTATTGTTGACTACTAATGATCTATAACTGGGTTAATAACTAACTAGTAATCACTCCCCTATTGTTGACTACTAATGATCTATAACTGGACTAATAACTCACTAACTAACTAGTAATCACTCCCCTATTGTTGACTACTAATGATCTATAACTGGGTTAATAACTAACTAGTAATCACTCCCCTATTGTTGACTACTAATGATCTATAACTGGGCTAATAACTAACTAGTAATCACTCCCCTATTGTTGACTACTAATGATCTATAACTGGGTTAATAACTAACTAACTAGTAATCACTCCCCTATTGTTGACTACTAATGATCTATAACTGGACTAATAACTAACTAACTAGTAATCACTCTCCTATTGTTGACAACTAATGATCTATAACTGGACTAATAACTCACTAACTAACTAGTAATCACTCCCCTATTGTTGACTACTAATGATCTATAACTGGACTAATAACTCACACTACGTAATCACTCCCCTATTGTTGACTACTAATGATCTATAACTGGGTTAATAACTCACTAACTAACTAGTAATCACTCCCCTATTGTTGACTACTAATGATCTATAACTGGACTAATAACTAACGAACTAGTAATCACTCCCCTATTGTTGACTACTAATGATCTATAACTGGACTAATAACTCACTAACTAGTAATCACTCCCCTATTGTTGACTACTAATGATCTATAACTGGACTAATAACTCACTAACTAACTAGTAATCACTCCCCTATTGTTGACTACTAATGATCTATAACTGGGTTAATAACTAACTAGTAATCACTCCCCTATTGTTGACTAGTAATGATCTATAACTGGGCTAATAACTAACTAGTAATCACTCCCCTATTGTTGACTACTAATGATCTATAACTGGGTTAATAACTCACTAACTAATTAGTAATCACTCCCCTATTGTTGACTACTAATGATCTATAACTGGGACTAATAACTCACTAACTAACTAGTAATCACTCCCCTATTGTTGACTACTAATGATCTATAACTGGACTAATAACTCACTAACTAACTAGTAATCACTCCCCTATTGTTGATTACTAATGATCTATAACTGGACTAATAACTCACTAACTAGTAAATCACTCCCCTATTGTTGACGACTAATGATCTATAACTGGGTTAATAACTCACTAACTAGTAATCCCTCCCCTATTGTTGACTACTAATGATCTATAACTGGGTTAATAACTCACTAACTAGTAATCACTCCCCTATTGTTGACTACTAATGATCTATAACTGGGCTAATAACTCACTAACTAGCAAAGGAAATGAACAAAACGTGCACAAGTGGCTACATGCAGTTCCTTCTTTGATCTCAAAACAAGCGCATCTACTCAGGACCACAGCTGTTAACACAGTCCAGTTCAAAGTAAATGGCACAGATCCATATATGACAATAGTCATATATAGGCCTACTGCGGATGTGATTAGCTATGCCACAATGGTCTGTGTAGATTACGGCTCTGTCATGTGCATGTACTCTGATGTGTTCTGCCTACAACAGAATCTCTTCCATAATTTGTTTTATTTCAGTATGTTGCATTGGAAGTGGCTAATATTGTGTTGATTCAATCACAATCGCCACAGTAAAGGAAAACGTTGATAGTGTTAACAGGGAAAACTCTAGAAAGTTGAGTGAACTTCAATCAGGCGCTTCTCTCTGTGTGCTGATATTTCCTCTGCACTCTGCATGCCAGTCCTGGGAAGACGCAAGGCAGTCTCGGGGCTACTGCACGTCTGCGCATGTGCGCAGTTTAGAGGGAACATTGGTGCCAATGCACAATCCTAAACAATAACATAAACACTGATCTCTGACATAGACCCTACAATTATTACTTTAAAAAAATACCATCCAATGTACTGTACAGGTGGGCTTGAGAACTTTTATTTATTTTATATTATTTATTTCACCTTTATTTAACCAGGTAGGCCAGTTGAGAACAAGTTCTCATTTACAACTGTGACCTGGCCAAGATAAAGCAAAGCAGTGCGACACAAACAACAACACAGAGTTACACATGGAATAAACAAACGTACAGTCAATAATACAACAGGAAAATAATACTATATACTGTGTGTGCAAATGAGATAAGATTAGGGAGGTAAGGCAATAAATAGGCCGTAGTGGCGAAGTAATTACAATTTAGCAATTAAACACTGGAGTGATAAATGTGCAGAAGATGAATGTGCAAGTAGAGATACTGGGGTGCAAAGGACCAAAAAATAAATAAATAAATTACAATATGGGGATGAGGTAGTTGGAGGTGCTATGTAGAGATGCAGTGATCTGTGAGCTAAGGTGTGTACCTCTGTGGGTTCAAAACCATACATAATTGGTTTGAACCCCAACTGCCTAGGTAAGCAAGTGTAAAGAACATCATGTTGCTAGTTTAGCCAATACCACTTCCCCTTGATTCAGCTCATACCGAGACTTGAACCAAGAATCTCTGCCCACCCAAACACACTTGACTTTTCTCTTGAAGCATTCCAACCCATCAAGCTATTGAAAAAGGCCTTCCTCAACAGCACAAGGGGCGACACTTCAGGCTGAGCAGTGAGTTTCACAGCTCCCCATCTGATACACCGGGTATGACCTACCCCAGGAGGATTCACTTTATTACAGCAGTGGCTAATAACAAGTTTGCCTATGGTCTGGGAGACCTAAGGTGAATTGCTCTGTCAGAAGAGGGAAGGTGTCTGTGAGGCATTGTGGTTGAACCCCACTAAATGATCACGTAGCTGGAGAATAAAAAAAAAAAAGGAGAATATTTAACTAGACAAGTCAGTTAAGAACACATTCTTATTGACAATGGCACAGTGGGTTAACTGCCTTGTTCAGAACTACAGATTTTTACCTTGTTAGCTCTGGGATTTGATCTAGCAACCTTTCGGTTACTGGCCCAACACTCTAACCACTTACATACATTTTACAGTATTCCCTCTCTTAAGAAATATCCTTGCGCACATAGCCCCAAGTGCAGTAAGAATGTTTCCCCAACACCATGTAAGACCACTGGACGTGATCCCATCGCTGCCACTAGATGCAACCTATGCCACAAAAGGGAAGACGCAGTAGAATGCTCACAAACACTAGGTGTTACAGTCTTTTAAAATACAGTCTTTGTCACTACAGTCATTTCAAATACTGTAGTATGCTCACAAACTTAATGAAGACCAGGTCCCATGCCATCCTCATACACTGCAGTAGCATGGCATCATACACTTTATTATAACAAAACAATGTCATTTGACACATTTGTTTACATGGCTTTTTCAAAATGTTCCCTCAAAAACTCACTGGATTATTGATGAACAAGTTCTATACTCATACGGTGGGTAGTGAGTATAACTATCGTATACATAATTTTATTGTGGAAAATCAAAGTAAGTACACCAAAAAAAAAGTCCACTGTGGATGTTTATGGATTTATGACCGGAAATGACGACAGAATCTCACTGCGCAAAGCTTGTCGGGATACAGAGACGGCTTGAGCGCCATATTGGAGTGTAACTAACTAGCTATTGTTATAAATAGGGTCGGGGCTGCTGCTGGCTGAGTTTACATGTTTTCTATAAGTTTGTTCTAAGGAAAAGAGAAAGTTATTGGTGGGTCATGAAAGAAATGTCAGCGTAAGTTGCACACACGCTTAAGACGTTGTAATGTTGTTCACTCTTCAATATGTGTGTTGTTGAAGAAATATGATCGAATATCTAACGTTAGCTGGCTAGGCTAACACTGTTAGCTAGCTAGTTGCTAACGAACGGCTATCATCACAACAATGCGAGGCTGAGGGAGTTAGCGCAGCTAACAAAGGCCTAGCTATTTGGTGCATCTGTTAACTTTGCTAACTTGCTACTCGACATCATATATATTTCTAAAGTAGCTTGATGACTCGATGGGTTTTTATATGTCGTTGTTTGTATTTCTTTGTAGTTAACTAACGTTATCTAGCTAATTGTTGATTAACGGTATTTTGTTTATAATCAGCGCTAGGTAACGTTAGCTAGCTAACGACGTTAACGTTAGAGCCTTTGAGTTCCTGTTTATAGCAAGATGGTCATATAGATGTATGGTCGTTAACGTGTGCTAGCTACCCGACTTAATAGCCAACGTTAACTAACTTGCTTACACATGCGCAAACATTAGCTGGCTGGCTTATTTTGTTGTAAACATCCCTGTCTGTGTAGTGACCAATAACAGGTCATTTGGAGCTGACGCCGGCGTCATGTCAGACAGGTATTGACCTCGTTAGTTACCTATTTGTGCTTAATCTGTCCAGACCAGCTCAATGAATTGGAAATGAATGAAGCACCATCAAAGTCACTTTAAGTTAGTCCACGGTTTGTGTCTTTGTGTTTGATTTTCACCCAGTGAGTGAACTAAACATAGGATGGCTCTTCAAATGCAAATATTCTTTATGCCATGTAGCTCGCTGTAGAGTAAATGGGTGGCTTGGGGAAACAAAACAACGCATTGATTGCTAACGTTTAGGTAGCTACGTGATAACTAATAAACAGAATGCTCAAGAAAAAGTATTGACCTCAGGTGAATCAATGTAGTCAGGGCCGAATTTCACAAAACCTGGTCTGCTCAACTCCGTTGGTGGAGTTAATCAGAAACTTCCTTCCCTGTTGCCTTTAGTCGGCTAGACTGAACTATATGTACTGCAAACAACTTTGAACAATTCAACAGGACATCTATCATATCTATAACATACTCTTCCTCCTCTGTGTTGACTTGTACAGGAACAGTAACAGTATGCATGGCGGGCAGCAGCCTCAGAAACACTATGGTATTACCTCGTCCATTAGCATGGCCTTCCCCAGGGAGGTGGACCATCAGTACACACACAAGCTCAGCGAGGCCATGAAACCCTTTGGGGTGTTTGAGGATGAGGACGAACTCAACCACAGGTGAGATGGCGTTCTCATGAAATAAAGCAAAAGATGCCTCCACGGATGAATACTCCCATAGTTTATTTGTATTTTTTATTGTGCAATGTTTCCACCCGGAGGTCTTTCAGACATAACCCACGCCTGGGCCCGTGTTCAAAAAGTGTCTCAGAGGAAGCGTGCTGATCTAGGATCAGGTCCCCCCCCCTCTTATTCATTTAGATCTAAAACTGATCCTGTATCAACCGCACTCGTGCTCTGAGACTTTCAGTGAATACAGGAGCTGGTTGAAGTTGACTGGTATTTGTTCATTTAGATGCCCTTTGTTTTGCTTAAATGTTTTCCAGGTTAAAGAGTTGTAGGTTTACGTTCTTTTCATATGTGTGTTTGGGATATGCTGGGTTTCGTAGTGGACAGGTGAATTGATTGACGTTATGCTACTTCCCACAGACTCGCAGTTCTTGGGAAATTGAATACATTTGTCAAGGAATGGATTGCCGAGATAAGTGAAACGAAGGTAGGTTCCTTGAAGAACAACGATGACTGAACTGTGTGTGCATCAGTGGTTGCTTTACAGAGAGCAAATCATTCCTACTCTGCTATGATATCAATGGGAGAATGATTTGTAAACATGCTGAGTGATATTGACGTTAATTCCCCTCAGAACCTCCCACCATCGGCGATAACCAATGTAGGAGGAAAGATCTTCACCTTTGGGTCTTACCGGCTTGGAGTTCACACTAAAGGTAATGTCCTATCCTGACTCTTAAAGAGAACACGTGCATGTCTGCATGAGACACCTGTTGTGTGCTGTCAGAGGTTTAGCTAAGTTTTGTGTGTGCATGTTTGTGTTGCAGGGGCGGATATTGATGCCTTGTGTGTATCGCCGCGACACGTGGAGAGGACAGACTTCTTCGACTCATTCTTTGCAAAGCTCAAACTGCACGAAGAGATCAAAGACCTACGGGTGAGGTTAAAAAAAATAAAACATTCTCAGGATAATATTCGTATAGTTTAAAAAAACAAGGAATCTCATATTTTATTGAACAGTGTGCGAGAGGATGACAGTGTAGGAAAAATTGAAGAGCGATTGTGTCAAAAGGCAGTAGGCCGGACTGTAACCTACGTTGATACTGTAAATGTGATGGAGGCTGAGGCATGACCACTAGAGTAGCCAGTCCACAATATATTTTCTTAATGTATATTATGGCTATCATCTGTCTGTCCTGCTGTACCTTTGACTTGGCCTGTCAAATTGCTTTAAACATGATGTACTTCTTCTTTCAGGCGGTGGAGGATGCCTTTGTACCTGTGATCAAATTCAAGTTTGACGGCATCGAGGTAAAGGGGTTTTGGATGTACAAATGGTGTCTATTTCAACACTCTGTGAGATAGGTATACCATCAGAGTGGATGTTCACCAACCCAAATCTTTAACAATGGAGCGAACACATTCATTCAACAGTCACATCCAACACATTGACGTTCACATTGAACTAGAACAGAACCCAGGTCAGGCTTTAGATCAACCTCAACACAGTCTTGAAGATAAGAACAGACCCTGGAAATTAGGTTTGTGATGCGCATGGTCAGAAACAAGCTGCCAGACCCAAGATTGCGTTAATTTTTTGCATATTTGAACATAAAGCATACGTAGCTATACTATTGGCATAAACATAATTATAACATAATCACTATTTAATCAACACCCAAAATCACAATATCCTGTAGTAGATACAGAGTATAAGTAGTATTGTACTCCCAACATTTTAGAATTCACAAACCGTCAATAAGAGTACTGATCTAGGATCATGTGTGGCTTTTTTTTTTAAAGTCATACAGAATTAGCGGGTGCTCCCACCTGATCCTAGATCTGCACTTCTTCTCAGAGACTTTGTGAATTTGAGCCCAGTGTAATTAAAGTGTACCTGCGCTGTCTTGTTGCCGGGCAGATTGACCTGCTGTTTGCGCGGCTGGCTCTGCAGTCCATCCCAGACAACCTGGATCTGAGAGGAGACTCCCACCTGAGGAACCTGGACATCCGCTGCATCCGCAGCCTCAATGGTACTAATGCTCTCTTCCTGTGGAACTAATGCTCTCTTCCTGTGGAACTAATGCTCTCTTCCTGTGGAACTAATGCTCTCTTCCTGTGGAACTAATGCTCTCTTCCTGTGGTACTAGTAGTAATAATAATACATGACATTTAGCAGATGCTTTTATCCAAAGAAACTTATGCAAGCATACGTTTTACACAGGAATTGTACCCACAACCCTTGGCGTCCAAGCACTATTCTCTACCTACTAAGCCACACAGGACTTAGTAGGTAGAGAATAGTGTTTAAAAAAAAAAAGAGAGAAAAATGCTATTGCGACCTCTTTGCAATAAGGAATTGAGACTAAAAGCTCAAGAGAAGTTTCAAGTGTTTATTACCACGGATGCCATCAGCTGAGTACATACATTTAGAAAGTTAACAAAACATCTTGTAGTCTTCCCTCCTTGTAGGTGTCACCTCCCCAGCTATACATTTTGTAATCCCAATGAGTTTCCCTCCTTTCTCCTGTGGAATGTCCGTGGTCCTCTCTTTGTTTAGCCAGATAGTCAGAATCACACCCCGTCCATCTTCATTGTCCTGGGTCTGACCCTGCTCTCTGATCATAGGCAATTTCCTCTTCTCTGATTAGGTCAACCTGTCTAAATGAGCATACAGTTTCATGTCCTGAACTCCATTAATACTCACAGTAATCATTCACTAAACAGGATAGAAACTACAGTTTAACTTGAAACATGTTACATTTTAATAGAATCCATAAATAGTAGTATACTGAACAAAAATACACGTTCTTATTTACGATGACGGCTTACAAGTTTGGGGTCACTTGGAAATGTCCTTTTAGAATAACATCAAATTGATCAGAAATACAGTGTAGACATTGTTAATGTTGTAAATGACTATTGTAGCTGGAAACGGCAGATTATAATTTTTTTAATGGAATATCTACATAGGCGTACAGAGACCGATTATCAGCAACCATCACTCCTGTGTTCCAATGGCACGTTGTGTTAGCTAATCCAAGTTTATCATTTTAAAAGGCTAGTTCATCATTAGAAAACCCTTTTGCAGTTATGTTAGCACAGCTGAAAACTGTTGTCCTGATTAAAGAAGCAATAAAACTGGCCTTCTTTAGACTAGTTGACTATCTGGAGCATCAGCATTTGTGGGTTCGATTACAGGCTCAAAATGGCCAGAAACAAAGAACTTTCTTCTGAAACTAGTCAGTCTATTCTTGTTCTGTGAAATTAAGGCTATTCCATGCAAGAAATTGCCAAAACACCAGTCTCAACCTCAAAGGTGAAGAGGCGACTCCGGGATGCTGGCCTTCTTGGCAGAGATGGCTTTTTCTTTGCATCCCGGAGTCGCCGCTTCACTGTTGAGACTGGTGTTTTGCGGGTACTATTTAATGAAGCTGCCAGTTGAGGACTTGAGGCGTTTTGATGTTATTTTAATGGACAAAACATTTGCTTTTTAAAAAACAAGGACATTTCGAGGTGACCCCGAATTTTTGAACGGTAGTGTGTATATATGACAAAACACACATCACGACAAGAGGCAACACAACACTACATAAAGAGAAACCTTAGACCACAACATAGTATGTCAACAACATGACAACAACATAGCAAGGCAGCAACACATGGTAGCAACATGGTAGCAGCACAACATGGTACAACATTTTTGGGCACAGACAACACAAAGGGCAAGAAGGTAGAGGGAACAATACATCACACAAAGCAGCCACAACTGTCAGTAAGAGTCCATGATTGAGTCTTTGAATGAAGAGATTGAGATAAAACTGTCCAGTTTCCGTGTTTTTTGCAGCTCGTTCCAGTTGCTCGCTGCAGTGAACTAAAAAGATGTGTGCTTTTGTGACCTTTAGCAGAATGTGACTGGCAGAACGGGTGTTGTATGTGGAGGATGAGGGCTGCAGTAGATATCTCAGATAGGGGGGGTGAGGCCTAAGAGGGCATGAATACTTTCTGAAGGCACTGTACATAGGAATATTACATGGTACTACTTAGAACATAGTACAGTACTAGTATGTAGTACTACATAGTACTAGGACATAGTAATACATGGTACTACATAGAACCTAGTACATAGTAATACTTGGTACTACATATAACCTAGTACGTAGTAATATATGGTACTATGTACATGGTACCTATATCTGTAGTCATGTTAAACTATGATGTTGTAGTGTATCACCATACCCCATATCTGTAGTCATGTTAAACTCTGTTACCTTACCCAACTACAGCACCAGCTTTGGAATGACATCAGTGTGGAACTAACCTCCCTCCCTTTACTCTTGTTCTGAGACTAGTGGTTTCTTTCCTCCTCCTCCAGGCTGCAGAGTGACAGATGAGATCCTGTACTTGGTACCAAACAAGGAGAACTTCAGACTAACCCTGAGGGCCATCAAGCTGTGGGCCAAACGTGAGTCGGCGCCTAGAATAGAATGTCATATATTTGTCATTAATATCTCCCATTTAATAATTTAGGGTATTGAGGTCATTTAATATCTCCCATTTAATAATATAGACTGTAATGTATGATATTTAGCAAGATGCTTTTATCCAAAGTGACTTAAAGTCATGGGTTCAACATTTTTACGTACGGGTGGTCATGGGAATCGAACCAACTACCCTAGTTTTGCAAGCGCCTACCACCCTGCATCCCACTGCTGCTTGCCTCTGAAGCTAAGCAGGGTCGGTCCCTGGATGGGAGACCAGATGCTGCTGGATGTGGTGTCGGAGAGATGGTAGGGGGACCTCTTCCCTCTGGTCTAAGAAGATCCCAGGGCAGTGAAGGGGACATTTCCCTGTGTAGGGTGCCAGCTTTCGGATGGGATGTGAAATGGGTGTTCTGACTCTCTGTGGTCACTAAAGCTCCCATGGCACTAATCGTAAGAGTAGGGGGTGTTGACCCCGGGGGTCATGGGGGATGGGCTGTAGGGCACTGTGTGACCGGGGATGGGCTGTAGGGCACTGTGTGACCGGGGATGATGGGCTGTAGGGCACTGTGTGACCGGGGATGATGGGCTGTAGGGCGCTGTGTGACCGGGTATGATGGGCTGTAGGGCGCTGTGTGACCGGGGATGATGGGCTGTGTGACCGGGGATGATGGGCTGTAGGGCGCTGTGTGACCGGGGATGATGGGCTGTAGGGCGCTGTGTGACCGGGGATGATGGGCTGTGTGACCGGGGATGATGGGCTGTAGGGTGCTGTGTGACCGGGGATGTGTTCATTAAGGCACACGTAACATTTCTAGATATATTTTACGACTGGGAAACTAAATTGAGCTTTTTTTATTGTACAAGTAGTTCAGATCGTAGTACTTCCCCCTTTTCTGACTGGTCTTTTCTGTTTTGAACCTGCTGAATATGACCCATTTGTTAACACATTTTATCCACACATGAATATTAGTTGCTTTGCAATAAAGCATCTGGTAAATGGCCTATATGATTACCCCTGTGCCCCCCTCCCTGTCCCCCAGGCCGTGGGATCTACTCCAACATGTTGGGCTTCCTGGGTGGAGTCTCCTGGGCCATGCTGGTAGCCAGGACCTGCCAGCTCTACCCCAACGCTGTGGCTGCCACTCTCGTACACAAGTTCTTCCTCGTCTTCTCCAAATGGTACACAAGGAGCCCCATACCCTCGCTTTACATTCCACATCCAGTACTCACAAAGCATCTCAGAGCAGGAGAACTCATCTAGGATTGTGCCTTTTTTAAATCACAATGTATAGGGGAGACTTGGCTCTAGATCAGCTCTTATCTGAGGCACTGTGTGAGTATGGGCCCTGATTAGTTTAAATGGGTGTGATTAAATGGCTCCTGATTACTTTAAGTGGTTTTGATGATATGGGCCCTGATTAGTTTAAATGGGTGATGATGATATGGGTAGCCTGTATAGTCGATGACCCGCTATGATAAAGAAATATTGTTGCTTTGAAATCTCCATTGTTTTGCAAGGCTATCAATTCACTCAATCTGTTCTGTAGGGAATGGCCGAATCCTGTGCTTTTGAAACAGCCTGAAGACAGCAATCTGAATCTACCTGTTTGGGATCCACGAGTAGGTGTCTGCTGTTGAGTTTGTGTGTGTTCAAGATGCACAAATTCCACAAGAAATATATGGGATGAACAAAACAAGTTGATAAAATGCTTACTTGCTGTGTGTGTCTGTGGGGGATAAAGCTGCTCTTGCCCTGTGCCAACTCTCCTCTCTACCCGTTTCCAGGTGAACCCGTCAGACAGGTACCACCTGATGCCCATCATCACGCCAGCCTACCCCCAGCAGAACTCCACCTACAACGTCTCCACTTCCACACGCACCATCATGAGTGAGGAGTTCAAATACGGTGGGTACCTAACTCCTGACCCTAACCTGGCTGATCTAAGATCAGGTCCCATCCCCCATCCATATTATCATGTTCATTATGAGCTAAAAGGCTAAACTGATCCTAGATCAGGCCACCAATACATAAATATGTAGGCAGATGTGACTGCGAGTCGCTTTGGATAAATGTGTCTGCTAAATGGCAAAAAGAAAATCAATATTTCTCCCTATATTTGCAGCAGGATTCATCTCAAAATGCTTTCTTTTACATCATATTATTACACCGTGCAGTGAAGTGTTTTGTGCTGGTTCTGTATAGTGGTCCTGTAGGACTCTGTTCATAGAACATGGCGTTCATTCTAAATGTCTCATCTGGGAAACCTAGAAGTAGAATCTTGTGTAATTGTGTCAGATGTTTGGTTATGTTCTGGGGGCGTCTGTATGAGAGGAGACTCTAACCAGCCTAGAGAATTCTCCACCCCCCCTAAACAGAGACTCTCTCAGGAAAGCAATGGCCAAATGTCCCCTCTACTTCTGAAATCCGGAAGATGTGAACTCCTGATTTGTCCAAATGATCGGGGGGGGGGGGTCTGTGCAACCGGAAGGAAGTTCCTCGTTAATCGTTGCGTCCCACATTCTGTTGACAGACGCTATGATACCATCCTATGTTACATGCGTCTGTCCACAAGAGATGACTAAATGTCTTCCACCAACAGGTCTCAGTGTCACAGATGACATCCTTCAGGGGAAAACTGACTGGTCCAAACTGTTCCAGCCACCCAACTTCTTCCTCAAGTACAAGTACGTATTTATATATTTCAATGTTTATTTCCCTGTTTATTTATTTTTTAATGCATTTTAAATGTTGAAATGTTTGAAAGGTTGTTTATTTGCATGCCAATTTATGTTTTGTCTTTAACAGGCATTATATTGTTCTGACTGCCAGTGCATCCACAGAAGAAAACCAATTAGAATGGTAAGTGTTTTATATGGGAACGTGGCACTGCTAAGGTCCTTTAAGATCTGTTTAGCATCTTACCCTAGGCAAACAAGTCAAACCGGTAAAAGCAAAGCTTTTCTATTATATTGACAAGATAGTCGAGGGACCGCTCTAACAATGGAAATGCATGTCCTCAAAGATGGAAGGCGTGACTATTCTAGCTCATTGTCAAATACCTGAGCGGGTTCCTTCCTCTCTAGCAACTGAGTTAGGAAGGACGTCTGTATCTTTGTAGTGACTGAATGTTTTGATACACCATCCAAAGTATAATAACTTAATCCTGAAATGGATATTCATTGTCTGCTTTTAAAAATAACGATCTACCAATAGGTGCCCTTTGTGAGGCATTGGAAAACCTCGCTTGTTTTAATTTCTTTATTCATTTGTAAGCATTTCAAAAAAGTCATTCCACTTTGACTTTATGAAAACTTTATGAAAAAAGCAAACATTGAATATCCATTTGAGAATGAAGTTATTACACTTTGGATGGTGTATCAAAACATTCAGTCACTACAAAGATACAGACGTCCTTCCTAACTCAGTGTAAGCCAGTTGCACAAAATCTCAATTTAATCCATTTTAAATTCCGGCTGTAACACAATAAAATGTGGGAAAAGTCCTGCGGTGTGAATACTTTCTGAAGGCACACTACATTCTATGACAGCAGTGTTATCTCCAATGGGTATATTGACCAATAGCCGTTCACAACATTTTCAGAAATGTAAACAATGCTTTGTACAAGATTCCAAATTCTCATCATGAATGGATAAATGGAATGCTCAAAGGTGCTAACAAGGCATCCATTCTGAAAGGTGGCCCAACTCTAAATACACTGCTCAAAAAAATAAAGGGAACACTAAAATAACACATCCTAGATCTGAATGAATGAAATAATCTTATTAAATACTTTTTTCTTTACATAGTTGAATGTGCTGACAACAAAATCACACAAAAATAATCAATGGAAATCCAATTTATCAACCCATGGAGGTCTGGATTTGGAGTCACACTTAAAATTAAAGTGGAAAACCACACTACAGGCTGATCCAACTTTGATGTAATGTCCTTAAAACAAGTCAAAATGAGGCTCTCCTCCCAGACCTGGACTAAAGCATCCGCCAACTCCATGACAGTCTGTGGTGCAACGTGGCGTTGGTGGATGGAGCGAGACATGATGTCCCAGATGTGCTCAATTGGATTCAGGTCTGGGGAACGGGCGGGCCAGTCCATAGCATCAATGCCTTCCTCTTGCAGGAACTGCTGACACACTCCAGCCACATGAGGTCTAGCATTGTCTTGCATTAGGAGGAACCCAGGGCCAACCGCACCAGCATATGGTCTCACAAGGGGTCTGAGGATCTCATCTCGGTACCTAATGGCAGTCAGGCTACCTCTGGCGAGCACATGGAGGGCTGTGCGGCCCCCCCAAAGAAATGCCACCCCACACCATGACTGACCCACCGCCAAACCGGTCATGCTGGAGGATGTTGCAGGCAGCAGAACGTTCTCCACGGCATCTCCAGACTCTGTCACGTCTGTCACATGTGCTCAGTGTGAACCTGCTTTCATCTGTGAAGAGCACAGGGCGCCAGTGGCGAATTTGCCAATCTTGGTGTTCTCTGGCAAAAGCCAAACGTCCTGCACGGTGTTGGGCTGTAAGCACAACCCCCACCTGTGGACGTCGGGCCCTCATACCACCCTCATGGAGTCTGTTTCTGATCGTTTGAGCAGACACATGCACATTTGTGGCCTGCTGGAGGTCATTTTGCAGGGCTCTGGCAGTGCTCCTCCTTGCACAAAGACTGAGGTAGCGGTCCTGCTGCTGGGTTGTTGCCCTCCTACGGCCTCCTCCACGTCTCCTGATGTAATGGCCTGTCTCCTGGTAGCGCCTCCATGCTCTGGACACTACGCTGACAGACACAGCAAACCTTCTTGCCACAGCTCGCATTGATGTGCCATCCTGGATGAGCTGCACTACCTGAGCCACTTGTGTGGGTTGTAGACTCCGTCTCATGCTACCACTAGAGTGAAAGCACCGCCAGCATTCAAAAGTGACCAAAACATCAGCCAGGAAGCATAGGAACTGAGAAGTGGTCTGTGGTCACCACCTGCAGAACCACTCCTTTATTGGGGGTGTCTTGCTAATTGCCTATAATTTCCACCTGTTGTCTATTCCATTTGCACAACAGCATGTGAAATGTATTGTCAATCAGTGTTGCTTCCTAAGTGGACAGTTTGATTTCACAGAAGTGTGATTGACTTGGAGTTACATTGTGTTGGTTAAGTGTTCCCTTTATTTTTTTTGAGCAGTGTATATGTCTCTGACCCCAGTAATGTTATGAACCTCCAGTCTGTTCCTCTCCCTCTAGGATTGGTCTGGTGGAGTCTAAGATCCGTGTCCTGGTGGGGAACCTGGAGAGGAACGAGTACATCACCCTGGCACACGTCAACCCCACGTCCTTCCCCGGGAACAAGGAGAGCTGTAGCGAGTGAGTCTCTAGACTCCACACCTTTTGTGAAGTTTGAAGGCACCAGAAATATTGGGATTGTGTTCATTAGGGCACAAGACGGAAACCATTTTTCATGGCCTTGTGCCCCGCGTAGGTGGAGATTTCACTTCAAGGAATACCTTGAGGTTTTGGCACTGAGGCCCTTTGTCTACTTCCGCAGAGTCAGATGAACTCGTGAATATCATTTTGCGTACAGTTTGAAGGAAGTTGCTAATTAGCGCTAGTGCAATTGCTAACTAGAATTGGCACAATGACTGGAAGGCTATGGGTATCTGCTTCATTGCGCTAACGCTAGTTAGCGTTTTTAAATATACATTTTAGTCATTTAGCAAACACTCTTATCCATAGCGACTTAGTTATTGTCTTGATCTTAAGGTAGCCTCGTGAGTCAACCACATCTTAGTCATAGTAACTACATTTTTCCTCAAAGTAGCGACAAGCAAAGCCGGTGCTAGTAGGAGAAGTGCTAGTGCAAAGCAGTCAAGGGTGTTTGTTTTTTAGTAAGACACCTCACAGGACGAACTGACTCAAGCTACCACCAGGGATCACATGGAGACGATTTGGAACTTGTCTGTCTTGAATGATCAGATTGAAGCATTTTTAGATGTTTGATTAATGTCAGACAAATGTACCCAGCTGATGTTAGTGGTGGGTCTTTCAGTAGGAACCAGTTTGTCTCCATGTACCCAGCTGATGTTAGTGGTGGGTCTTTCAGCAGGAACCAGTTTGTCTCCATGTACCCAGCTGATGTTAGTGGTGGGTCTTTCAGCAGGAACCAGTTTGTCTCCATGTACCCAGCTGATGTTAGTGGTGGGTCTTTCAGTAGGAACCAGTTTGTCTCCATGTACCCAGCTGATGTTAGTGGTGGGTCTTTCAGCAGGAACCAGTTTGTCTCCATGTACCCAGCTGATGTTTGTGTTGTCTTCCAAAAGGAACGAGTTTGTCTCCATGTGGTTCATTGGGATCATCTTCAAGAAAGTGGAGAACGCAGAGAGCGTCAACATCGACCTGACCTACGACATCCAGTCCTTCACAGATACAGGTAATACCACACACTCACACGGTTAGTTCACCCAAATTACCAAATGACGTATTGGTTTCCTTAGGCTGTAACAGACTGCTGACAACAGTCCATGCTTTGGTTTAGTTTCCCCTGGCACTGTTTCCACATGCTCATATTTTAGCATTTGTGGCACAAATCCCATTGAAGTCATGGGACTGATATTAGCATTTTTGGCGCATCATGTTCAAATCATCTTTAAGTGACTTCGTTGAGCTTCACAATCAATTCTAGATACTTTTGGATGATTTGAACATGATGTGTGAAAAATGCTAATAGCGGTCCCATGACTTGAATGGGATTTGTGCCACAAATGCTAAAACGTTAGCATGTGGAAACGGTGCCAGGGAAACAAAACCAATGCATGAATTGCTGTCAAATTGTGTCCATAGACCGCTTATATGCTAAGGAAACCAATGTGTAATTTAATAATTTGAGTGAACTATCCCTTTTAGATCTGTCTATGTTGGTAGAGGGAACTCTAAATGGCTCCATGTCCCATGACCCCTTTCTGCAGTTTACAGGCAGGCCAACAACATCAACATGCTGAAGGATGGGATGAAGATCGAAGCGACGCACGTGAAGAAGAAGCAGCTCCACCAGTACCTTCCTGTTGAGCTGGTGCAGAGGAAGAAGAGGGTAGGATGGATGCTCTCTTCAGGCAGAGGCTCTATTCCTTTCTGCCATTCCTGGTCTCCTTCTCTACCGTATTTCAAGGGCCCTCCCCTCGGCCCTTATTCTCAATGCGTTTTGAAAAGGGGGCCAGGAGAGGGGATATTGAGAAAAGCCAATGTGTAGTTTAGACACATTTATTTAAGAAATGCATTTGAACAAATCATCTTGTGATTGGCTTTGTACTAAGTTTTAGTTCTCTCCTTGTCCCTCTCGCTTCCTCCTTTCCACACCCATCTTTCCCTCACTACAGAGCATAGTGGAGCTGAACCGTAACTCCAACGGCGGGAGTTCCAAGCGTTCCTCTCTTGATGGCAGTCAGCTGGACAGTTCCAGAGACACAGACTCCGGGACTCCCTTCAGCTCGCCCAGCTCCGTCTGCAAGCCGTCCAGGCCGGCCGCCTCAGACACAGACGACAGGTGGGTACACCTCACATGGAACAGGGAAGAACCAGGGAGACTTGTATAATTAAGCAATAAGGCACAAGGGGGTGTGCTATATGGCCAATATACCACAACTAAGGGCTGTTGTTAAGCACAACGCAAAGTGGACTGTCTGGATACAGCCATTAGCCGTGGTATATTGGCCATATACCACAAACCCCCAAGGTGCCTTATTGCTATTATAAACTGGTTACCAATGTAATTAGAGCAGTAAAAATACATGTTTTGTCATACCCGTGGTATACGGTGGGATATACCACAGCTGTCAGCCAATCAGCATTCAGGACTCGAGCCACCCAGTTTATAATATGTTCAAGGCTACAGCAGAAGATCTATCACATGTAGTTTATGCTTGTGTACCTCATCACTACTTAACGGTACCATTTGACACTAGAAGTTTTAGTTCCCCCCCCCCTTTTATTTATTCCATGATGCATATTTATACATTTTATTTCCACAATTGACAAAATGAATAAATTAAATAATGTATATTTTCATTATTTCATGTTCCTTGTTTCAGGTCATCATAACATGTTTAACTTAAAAGCGCAATTATGAATATAACGATCTGTCCCGTGCAGTTTGACACCCCCCAAGCCGCCAGTCTCTCTGTTTGTGGAGATCAGCTCCTCAGTGCCAGACGTCTCTCCACCCAGGACCGATCAGGAGCAGGGTTTGTCCATCCCCGTCATTGGATCAAGTGAGTGTCCAGCGTTCTTCTCTCCTCTCAGATATACATGGTCTACATACTAGTGTTGTTGAAAGTCACTGCTGTGAAAAATTGCACTAAAGGAATGTTGAAATGTGGTTGATTGGGTTATTAACCTGTCTCCCTCTCAATTATTCTCTCACTCCCCCTCTCTGCCCTCGCTCTTTTTTCCCTCATTTCTGTCTCTCTCTTTCTCCCTTGCTTTCTCTTTCTCCTAACCTCCTCTCTCCTCCTCTCTCCCTATAGAGTCCAAGCCCTCTGCCCCCACGGGCCCAGTCGGTAGAACCATTCCTACAGTAGTGGGTAGGAGCGTGGTCTCTCTCCCTGGCAGCACCAGCTCTACAGAGCAGAACCAGAACGGAGCCAACAGACTCCACTCCCCTACGCTGGAGGATCAGTCCAAGAGACTGAAAGACGGTGCAGAGCCGGTGAGTTGAATTTGTATTGTAAAATGAATACACCGACTCCCCAGAACACAGGTTACATCTAGATTACTCAACAGAACCTCTACATGGAAAAGTATATTGCAGGTTTGCTAGAGCTCCTGTAAAAAACAATGACTCCTGTCAGTTTGGACAGAAACAATGTGCACTGGTCACGGTGATCTCTTATTGTCTCTGTCCTTTGTGTACAGCTGGCTGATGTCTTGACCTTCAAGGAGCCGTACCCTCCGTCTGGTGACGGCAGGGAGCAAGGGGACGGAGTCAAAGTGGTGAGAACCCCTGTTTTACCCCCCCTCCCTGTTAACGGGATTCAAGAAATCCACACAATACCCAATTAAAAAAGGACAAATGTCCTTTGTTGGTGTGAATGCCACTTTGTGATTTGACACTGAACATTCATGTTGTGTTGTATCACTCATTGGGTTTTTCACCCCCAGGTGAGTTCTCCAGCAGGCAGCACCATTCCTACAGTAGTAGGCAGGAGCGTTGTACCCTGCCTGGACTCCTCTAGAGATTCCACCAGCCCGACAGAGCAGAACCAGAACGGAGCCACCGCTGCAGCCAAGAGACCTCACTCCCCCACACAGGACGGATCCCCCAAGAGGATACGAGACACTGCAGATCTGGTGAGGAGAGGGAGTGGTCCTGGATGGATATGTCCAGGGCTATCCTCCACATCCAGACTAAATCCTGTCAAATGCTTCGTAGACTAACAGTGAAATGCTTTCTTACCACTTATTTTCCAAAAACGCAGAGTTAAAGATCAAATATAGAATAGTGACATGAGGAATAAATACAAAGTGGATAACAATGAGTAAAAATAACATGGCTGTATACAGGAAGTAGCAGGTAATAACATGGCTATATACAGGAAGTAGCAGGTAATAACATGGCTATATACAGGAAGTAGCAGGTAATAACATGGCTATATACAGGAAGTAGCAGGTAATAACATGGCTATATACAGGAAGTAGCAGGTAATAACATGGCTATATACAGGAAGTAGCAGGTAATAACATGGCTATATACAGGAAGTAGCAGGTAATAACATCATGGCTATATACAGGAAGTAGCAGGTAATAACATCATGGCTATATACAGGAAGTAACTATGGACATATAGAAAGCAGTATAGTGACTAGGCAACAGGATAGATAATAGACAGTAGCCGAGTTTTGCGTGTGGGCCGAGTCCAGGTTATCTCATGCATGGCTCAGTGTTGCTTGCCTCGGAAGTGAGCATAAAAGGCATTTAGCTTTTCTGGTAGGCTCACGTTGCTGGACAGCTTGCGGCTGGGTTTCCCTTTGTAATCCATGATAGTTTGCAAGCCCTGCCACATCCGACGAGCGTCAGAGCCAGCGTAGTAGGATTCAATCTTATTCCTGTATTGCCGCATAACCTGTTTAATGGCTTGTTGGAGGTCGTAACAGGATTTAATGTAAGCTTCCAGATTAGTGTACCGCTCCTTGAAAGCGGTAGCTCTAGCCTTTAGCTAGAGTGATCCATTTTTCATTTGGAAGAGTCATGCAATGCCTGTAATCCATGGCTTCTGGTTGGAATATGTACGTACGGCCAGTGTGGGGACGACGCCGTCGATGCACTTATTAATCACCCTTTCACTATTGTCTCACTGGAGCTGTATAAATATACATTTTTTGGTGGAAAACGTTTTTAGGTTAATGAGGTCATGTGTTGTCAGTCTCACTTTCTCTCACTCTCTCTCCAGCTGGTGTCCGGTGATGACTCTGCATTCAAGGAGCCGTTCCCTCTATCTAGCGACGGCCAGGAGCAAGGGGACGGAGTGAAAGTTGTGAGTACTCTTCTTTCAACCCACTGCACTCCGAACACCAACTGAACTCTAGAAATACACACCTCACATTATTCAGAGATTTTATGTCAGTCGATTATTGCATTTCATAAAAAAAATCTTTTTTTTCTCTTAACAGGAAAGTCTTGGTGGGGTAAAGGCTATGCCTATTCCAACTATCGACACATCAAGAACACAGGTACTTAACTGATTTTTATTAGCTAGAATGCATGAAAGCAGTCTTCAAATTAGTAGTTGATTTGAAATCTCATAATGTGTGTGTGTGTGTGTGTGCGCACATGTCTGCTTTTATTTCTCTCTTCATGTGTGTCCATCCTCAGAGACTTCCCAGTATGGAGCTGCCAGATGTGACCTCCCCCCTCCCCAGCAGTAACCACCAGCGGGTGGTTAAGAACTCCATCAGACTAGCCCTCAACAGGCACAGGTAACCCCAGGTAACGCCCCCCCCCCCCTCCTTCACGAGGCCAGGACCTACAACACTGACTAGCTCCAGACCTGAGATCCAAAATCAAGACTACTGTGGTAAAACCTAGTGAGGAAGCCCGATTTTTAACTCTCCCACTCACCCCACCCTATCACTGGACGATGGGCAACGACAGTCCCTTGTTCCCCAAAAAAATTCATCTCTGTTTCTATGGTCCTTCCCAGTTGAGCCTGAAGCAGAAATGAAAATGCTGATTTAAGATTGGGTTGGAGAAGAGTTGGATTTATTTATTTTTGTAAATTTCCCCCTCTTACTCTGTGTAGTTGTGTTTTTAAATGGCCTTAACGTGTCGATGCTTGCTACTACACCGGTCTGTACCATCCTAATGTTTTGACAAATGGAAGACTTCTACAGTAGGTGTAGTTTATTGTACATAGCTCGTCTTTAAAAAAAGAAAAAAAAGTATCACAGACCTTTAGTCTTTCCATACAGCTGTTATAGTTTTATGATCTAAAATGAGATTTTTTTTTTTTTCAAAAATGTATTGTCCCCCCCACTGTTTGTCAACTGCATCACAACGTGACCTTGATAGCCAATCTCAGCCTTCCCACCCAGTAGACTCAGCAACCTGGGTTGTGTTCATTTGGGCCCAACATATGAAAATGTTTTGCAACAGAAACCTAAAATGAGCATTCCTTTTGGACAAGTTCAGATAGTACCTCCCTTTTTTTCTTCCTGTATGTCCCCCCCCCCCCTCTAGGTCTGTTAACAGGACCTCCTGTATGTCCCCCCCCCCTCTAGGTCGGTTAACAGGACCTCCTGTATGTCCGTCCCCCCCCCTCTAGGTCGGTTAACAGGACCTCCTGTATGTCCCCCCCCCCCCCCCTCTAGGTCGGTTAACAGGACCTCCTGTATGTCCCCCCCCCCCCCTCTAGGTCGGTTAACAGGACCTCCTGTATGTCCCCCCCCCCAGGTCGGTTAACAGGACCTCCTGTATGTCCGTCCCCCCCCCCCCTCTAGGTCGGTTAACAGGACCTCCTGTATGTCCCCCCCCCCCCAGGTTGGTTAACAGGACCTCCTGTATGTCCCCCCCCCCCCTCTAGGTCGGTTAACAGGACCTCCTGTATGTCCCCCCCCCCCTCTAGGTCGGTTAACAGGACCTCCTGTATGTCGTCCCCCCCCTCGAGGTCGGTTAACAGGACCTCCTGTATGTCGTCCCCCCCTCGAGGTCGGTTAACAGGACCTCCTGTATGTCCCCCCCCCCTCGAGGTCGGTTAACAGGACCTCCTGTATGTCCCCCCCCCCTCGAGGTCGGTTAACAGGACCTCCTGTATGTCCCCCCCCCCCCCCCCCCCCCAGGTCGGTTAACAGGACCTCCTGTATGTCCCCCCCCCCCCCCCCCAGGTCGGTTAACAGGACCTCCTGTATGTCGTCGTCCCCCCCAGGTCGGTTAACAGGACCTCCTGTATGTCGTCGTCCCCCCCAGGTCGGTTAACAGGACCTCCTGTATGTCGTCCCCACCCCCCTCTAGGTCGGTTAACAGGACCTCCTGTATGTCCCCCCCCCCCCTCTAGGTCGGTTAACAGGACCTCCTGTATGTCCCCCCCCCCCCCCCCTAGGTCGGTTAACAGGACCTCCTGTATGTCGTCGTCCCCCTCTAGGTCGGTTAACAGGACCTCCTGTATGTCGTCCCCACCCCCCTCTAGGTCGGTTAACAGGACCTCCTGTATGTCGTCCCCCCCCCCCCTCTAGGTTGGTTAACAGGACCTCCTGTATGTCCCCCCCCCCCCCCCTAGGTCGCTTAACAGGACCTCCTGTATGTCCCCCCCCCCCAGGTCGGTTAACAGGACCTCCTGTATGTCCCCCCCCCTCTAGGTCGGTTAACAGGACCTCCTTTATGTCCCCCCCCCCCCCCCCCCAGGTCGGTTAACAGGACCTCCTGTATGTCCCCGACCCCCCCCCCCCCTCTAGGTCGGTTAACAGGACCTCCTGTATGCCCCCCCCCCCCCCCCCTAGGTCGCTTAACAGGACCTCCTGTATGCCCCCGTCCCCCCCCCAGGTCGCTTAACAGGACCTCCTGTATGTCCCCGTCCCCCCCCAGGTCGGTTAACAGGACCTCCTGTATGTCCCCCCCCCCCCCAGGTCGGTTAACAGGACCTCCTGTATGTCCCCCCCCCCCCCAGGTCGGTTAACAGGACCTCCTGTATGTCCCCCCACCCCCCTCTAGGTCGGTTAACAGGACCTCCTGTATGTCCCCCCCCCCCCCCCCCAGGTCGGTTAACAGGACCTCCTGTATGTCCCCCCACCCCCCAGGTCGGTTAACAGGACCTCCTGTATGTCCCCCCCCCCCAGGTCGGTTAACAGGACCTCCTGCTTATATCCCTTCCTCTTGGTTAACAGGACCTCCTGCGTATATTCCCCCCCCCCAGGTCGGTTAACAGGACCTCCTGTATGTCCCCCCCCCAGGTCGGTTAACAGGACCTCTTGGTTAACAGGACCTCCTGCGTATATCCCTTCCTCTTGGTTAACAGGACCTCCTGCGTATATTCCCCCCCCCAGGTCGGTTAACAGGACCTCCTGCGTATATTCCCCCCCCCAGGTCGGTTAACAGGACCTCCTGCGTATATTTCCCCCCCCCCCAGGTCGGTTAACAGGACCTCCTGTGTATGTCCTCTCTCAAGCTTTGGCACCCACTAGAATAGAGAGAACCAACTCTCCTGGAGATCTACTGGGTATTGTAGGTTTTTGCTCCTGCACTAGATTCACACACCTGATTCAGCCAACCAGGGTCCTGAGGGGCAGATCATTAGTAGAATCAGGTGTTTTATAGTAGGGTTGGAACACAACCCTGCGTGCGGTAGGCTACTGTTCCCCAGGGAATGTACTAAACATGAGGGACTGAACGGTTGTGTTGCGTGAGCAGGGTCATGGTTGTGAGGTGGTTTACCACTGGGTTTGTGTTGTGGAAAGGGTTTCAAGCTTTTGCTGGTGTGTGTATGTGAGGATGTTGGTGTACATGAGTGTGTGTTGTAATTCCCTCAGTGTGGGGTGTTGACCCTTTGCACCTCCCGTGGAGGTTCTTAAACATGGCTTCTCCTGGGGTCATCCTGGGCTGAGTCCCAAATAGCACCCAATTCTGTATATAGTGTACTTCTTTTGACCAGAGCCCTAAACGGCCCTGGTCAATAGAAGTGCTCTATGTAGGGAATAGGGTGCAATTTCAGATGCAGTCTGGTCGAGGAGTTGACCTCTCGAATCAAATTTCAGGACTCATACTCACAACATTTCTGAGTACGAGTGCTGATCTAGGATCAGGTCCCCCTTGTCTATATAATGTTTGTTTTTAAGCAGTCAGGCATGTGGGGATGTGGTATATGGCCAATATTCCACGGCTAAGGGCTGTTCTCTGCACGACGCAACACGGAGTGCCTGGATACAGCCTTTAGCCGTGGTATATTGACCATATACCACAAACCCCCAAGGTGCTTTATTGCTATTATAACCTGATTATCAACGTAATTGGAGCAGTAAAAAAATAAATGTTTTGTCATATCCGTGGTATACCACGGCTGTCAGCTAATCATCACGGTCTTGTATACCACAGCTGTCAACCAATCAGCATTCAGGGCTTGAACCACACAGTTTATAATATGATTTCAATGGCAAAACCGACTGTAGATCAGCAGTGGTGCTCTGAGACCCTTTGAGTACAAGCCCTGCTCTCGTTAAACAGTGATCTCTCTCCATTCTACATTGGTTAGGTGTACAGAAAGCATCCATGAATGCATCCCAAATGGCACCCTATTCCCTACATGGGGCTCTGGTTAAGAGTAGTGCACTAAATAGGGAATAGGGTGTTATTTGGGATGCACACTGTGTATTTAACAGGTGTATTCTCTTCATTCATATTTTTTGTTGTCTTATTGCTTTGTGTGTATTTGTACCATTTTTATATCATCTGTTCTAGCAGCTTAAGGCTCTCAATGACTTTTACACCACTCTGTTTTCAACAACTTTCTCTGATTTTTGAGAAATAATTAACAGGTCATTTATCAGTTGTTTTTGTAGGGCAACAAGTTGTATTTGAAAAGGTATTTTTGTATGTACTGTGTATCACCTTTAAACCAGACCATTAAATCCATAAAACCCCTAGCTCTCCGTGTGTCTTGTTTTGCATCTCATTGACTCTATTCCCTGCAGACTCTAGAGAATCATTGTATCACCTAAACCGTTGTGAAATATCTTTTCAATAACCTAAAACATTGTGTTTTCAACTGTTTTGAAGCTGAAAGTAAAATGCACAGATCTACCGCTTACCACACTGTCTTTAAATGGGAATTACATATCTATAACTCATTTCTATCTGAAACTGAAATGATTTACAACTACATAATGGACCTGTCTACCACCTTCTTTTCCAGAAATGGACAGATTTTTAGATGAATTGTACAACATATAAACAAGACATCAGCTGTTGATCCCTTCAGTGTTTATTAGTGTGGAAAGCAAATTGGCTCCTGTAGCACAGCTAGAGAAAGATACTGTACTCCCAGGTCAGGATGCCAACTACCTGGTTGGCACCGTTGATGCAGTGCCTGGTGAAGTCTCTGTACCCTAGATCTTCTGTCCAGTACTGGTAACACTAAAGCCACAGCGCTTGTTTATTGGAAACCAATTCCACTCAGACAGTTACTTAGAAACACTTACTGGCAATGTACAGTAGTACCATGGCCTGTAGACTAAGGTTAAGGAGCTAAGGTGTTGGGATCATCCACCGTACCTCTGGTCTGCTACGTACACACATAATCACATTAGTGGAAACGGAGGGGGTTTTCAGGGCAGGCCTGATCGTAACTAGATATTTCCAAGTCGCTTCAGGGAGAAGTTTAGCTAATCCTAACCTTTTCCTGACATTAACCTAACCTAACATTAACCTAATTCTCCTAACCTTTCACATGAATTATCCTAAACTGCTGCATGCATGCCCTGCAGTGGCGGTTCTAGACCATTTCAACTGTGGGGGCCCAGCTGGGGCCAATGGTACTGTTAGAGGGGCCAGTTACATTAGACATTGTTGTCATATCGTTTTCTTCACTGCATTGCAGGCATTAGCAGGTAAAAGACCATGTTCATAATCATTAGTGTTCCGCGTTGCCACTGTCTAATAACGGATGTGAAAAAAGAACGATAGCAAAAATGTTATGTAAAAATTATTTCATACTCCACATTTAGGGGGGCCACAAGGGAGTCCAAAATTGTTGTCACAGGGGCCCCGCCCCCCCCCCCCCCTCCCCCCAGAACCGCCCCTGCTGCCCTGAGAACAGCGTGGGTTGTGAATAACGCGATACTCCTACATATGCACCATTCAACCCAGGTATTTCGCTGCGTTCAAGTACTAGTCAAAAATCCGATTTGCAAACTGGTGGAACGTGGCTTGTGTATAACTACAACCAGGTAGCACGTTGGAAATGTCTGAGTTCCGTGTAACACGTGAACATGTCAGAAATCATGTCTCAGAGCTTAGCGCCCCTATCCACTTCTAATGGGCTTGCCAAGTTACCGCTACGGTTTCTCAGAAAGAGATTCCTTAATGAAACTTAGAAAAGGAGCTACGTAGTGACAGTCCCAGCTGTTACTTTTCCTTTTTCTACACTAATGACGCACTCTCTCCTCTGCGGCCTGCCAGGAGCGCCTAGTTCTAATCAAGGGTGGAGTTGTGGAGTGTACGGACAGAGCACTCCCTTCCACATCAAAATCCACAAATAAATAGTTATTTGACAACAAAATCAGCATTTCGCAATTGCCATCTCGGTCTCCGGACTTTAACCCCATTGATAACCTGTTGGTTTGAATTGAAGAGGACAGTCCATAAGTGCAGACTAATGATATAAAGCATCGGGAAAGATTCTGTATGGAGGAATGGTCTAAGATCAGTGGAGGCTGGTGAGAGGAGCTATAGGAGGACGGGCTCATTGTAATAGCTGGAATGGAATAAGATCAAACACATGGAAACCACATGTTTGACTCTGGTCCATTTATTCCATTCCATTACAATAAGCCTGTCCTCCTATAGCTCCTCTGTTTAAGATTCCTCCCAATGTGTCCAATCTCATAAAATAATTTCTTTGCAAAGTGAGGTATTGAAAGTTATTGAAAACAGGGGTGCCAATAATTTTGATAACTATCTTCCTGGAAGAAATTATACCATATGTTAAACAAAAGGTCTTTCTCCGAGCAATTGTATTAGTATAAAATAATATAATTTCTCCAATTCTTTTGCTTCCAATATACACTTCATGACCAAACATCTCATTCCAAAATCATGGGCATTAATATGGAGTTGGTTCCCCCTTTGCTGCTATAACAGCCTCCACTCTTCTGGGAAGGCTTTCCACTAGATGTTGGAACATTGCTGCGGAGACTTGCATCCATTCAGCCACAAGCACATTAGTGAGCACGGGCACTGTTGTTGGACGATTAGGCCTGGCTCACAGTCAGCGTTCCAATTCATCCCAAAGGTGTTCGATGGGGTTAAGGTCAGGGCTCTGTGCAGGCCAGTCAAGTTCTTCCACACCCATCTGGACAAACCATTTCTGTATGGACCTCGCTTTGTGCACGGGGGCATTGTCATGCTGAAACAGGAAAGGGCCTTCCCCAAACTGTTTCCACAAAGTTGGAAGCACAGAATCGTCTAGAATGTCATTGTATGCTGTAGCGTTAACATTTCCCTTCACTGGAATTAAGGGGCCTAGCCTGAACCATGAAAAACAGCCCCAGACCACTTTACAGTTGGCATTATGCATTCGGGCAGGTAGCGTTCTCCTGGCACCCGCCAAACCCAGATTCGTCCGTCGGACTGCCAGATGGTGAAGCGTGATGCATCACTCCAGAGAATGTTTTTCCACTGCTCCAGAGTCCAATGGCAGCGAGCTTTACACCTCTCCAGACGACACTTGACATTGCACATGGAGATATTAGGCTTGTGTGTGGCTGCTCAACTATGGAAATCTATTTCATGAAGCTCCTAACGAACAGTTATTGTGCTGATGTTGCTTCCAGAGACAGTTTGCAACTCTGTAGTGAGTGTTGCAACCGAGGACAGACGATTTTTACGTGTTACTCGCTGAGCCGTTGTTGCTCCTTAGCATTTCCACTTCACAATAACAACACAGTTGACCGAGGGAGCTCTAGCAGGTGCAGAAATTTGACAAACTGACTTGTTGGAAACGTGGCATTTTATGACGGTGCCATGTTGAAAGTCACTGAGCTCTTCAGTAAGGCCATTCTACTGCCAATGTTTGTCTATGGAGATTGCATGGCTGTGTGCTTGATTTTATACATCTGTCAGCAACGTGTTTGGCTGAAATAGCCGAATCCACTAATTTGAAGGGGTGTCCGCATACTTTTGTATATATCATTTAGCTCAGTATTTGTATTGTTATTTTATACTGTCTTTTTTGATAATCTTTATCAAGGGTGCCAATAATTTTGGACCTGACTGTATGTGCTATCTTAATTTGGTCACTGCACAGCAGGAAATGCAAACTTGTACTTTAGTCAACATTTAAAGAGGCTACCAAAGTTTGTAATTTCTACTTTAAAATGTCAGACTTGATTTACACTAACAATTTTTTTATCAACCCTTACAAAAATGTCCATTCATTATAATCCACATAATAATTCACATTTCCTGTTGATGCAGGAATATTTTCCTGCTGTGAGAAAGTGGTCAAATGAAGATGACGCCTGTCGGGCTTAGGAACTACAGTGTTGACCTTGCCCACTCCACCTGGGCCACAAGATTAGGGCAGGGAGCCAAAAGAGGGAGGAACTCCATTGCCTTGTTACAGAGAATTTCAATACTTATTACATTGCTCACTTATATGCTTGCAGACTTTCAAGGATTTAGCTGGTTGGGAGGAGTAGGTGCACTGCTACCAGAACTCCCATCTTGTCAGATAGAGGAAGCACAATGCACGTCTCAGCATTGGAAGAGGAAGTGTATACTGTAAGTTACCTGGATAGAGGTAAGTACATTTACACATGCTGCTACTGTTATTATTGCTGTTTATTTTGACTTGATAGTACTACTACCACTTAGTTACAACTACTATTTGTTGTTGAAGATATCATCATTGTTAAAATAATTCTTCATTTAATTTCAATGCGGCCTGTTTTTCCAATGGGAAAAGGTATAGGCTACTTCATTTGAATGAATCTATTGTCTCTCCTTGAAATTTTTTTTACAATCAAAGACAGATTTAGAAGTTTTTTTGGGGGAAAGTAACTATTTATTAATAGACCCATGTTTCAAGGGTTAAAGAAGATTTACTGTTTCATCTTTCAACTGGTCCATTCTATACTTTATTGGTCTTGTTGATAAATGTAGATACTGTACATTCTATACTTTATTGGTGTAACGGCTGTCTACGGAAGAAGTGGACCAAAATGCGGCGGAGTTAGGGTTCGTCATTTTTAATGTCACGAACACTATGCAATTCACAAAACAACAAAACTGACAGCCAACACAGTCCTGTCAGGTGCAACAACTGTGACAAGAACAATTACCCACACCCACACAACGGAAACGTAGGCAACTTATGTGTGACTCCCAATCAACCACAACCCTCTACAGCTGTGCTTGATTGGAAGTCACACGGCCAAAATTAAATGAAACAATAAAACACTCACTCCCTTCTGCCACGTCCTGACCCAACTACACCCTCTACTGGTCAGGACGTGACAATTGGTCTTGTTGATAAATGTAGATACTGTACATTCTATACTTTATTGGTCTTGTTGATAAATGTAGATACTGTACATCCTATACTTTATTGGTCTTGTTGATAAATGTAGATACTGTACATTCTATACTTTATTGGTCTTGTTGATAAATGTAGCTACTGTACATAACATATTATTTGCTCTTGTTGATAAATCTAGATACTGTAGCTATACATAACATCTGATTTGACAAACACATGTTGATCATTTCAGATCAGATTGTTTAACTAACTGGCAAATTTACATTGTTTTATGAAAGACACTGTATGTTAATGCGAACTGGTGCACATGTGACAAAGATAGACATAGAAATAAGTCCAGGTTCCTTCATGCATTGAACATAATGAATAAATGTCAAGTAGTACCAGATGTGAATTGTTCATATCAGCGTCAAATACACCCAAACGTTTTCCAACTGAAGGGAAATGTATTGTTACTGTAGTAATATGCATTACAACCAATATGTCATTGCATAACCTTTTACTGCAGTGGGCTAAATCATTGTCACACAGTGGTTCTTGGTAGTCTTAAACAGATCTACTTTGAAACAAAAGTCTACACCTCACACACATGGTTATGGGTTTATAACAAGGAAGACACCTGTACCATGTCAGATATAGAGTTGGAATGTATTACATTTTGAGTTTGCATCCCAAAATTACACTTTATATACATCACAGAAGACTGAAATATAAAAAAACGTTTGACATAAAAACACTGGATTTTCGGTGCGTAATTTTTTTAAATATGTTGACTAATTATAAAATTATGAAAAATATTAATAACATTCCACCCTTGAGGCCACTAGACGGCATTTCTGGTCATTCGACTGCAGGAAAGGGCTACGACACAATATTAACAAGAGGCATATGCAAGTGGCACATATGCACTTTCACAACAGAACCGTTCTGCAAAACCCTGTGTTCATGAGATCAACGTATCTAACTTTCCCTGTTTTGCAGACTGACAGGAAGTCCAAGGACAGACAGATCTGCATCCCCCGTCAAAGTGCTCTTTGACAGCATCCTTCTTTTCTTGGACATATTTGTCAATGGATACCTTGGGAATGATGGACGATGGCTGCCTGTCACTAGACAACTACCATGACATGGTGAAGGGAGGAGGGTCTAGCGGAGGAGGCCGGCTCCACAGCACTGACCTGATCCTGGGCTTCAGTAAAGACCAGTACCCCCTGCTCACTCCCGTAGGGTCCGAACGGACCCATGAGGGCCTGGAGGACCACCAGGGGAAGCAGGGCCAGTCAGACCCCTACAGATACCTGGCCAGCCTGGAGGACAGCACCCAGCACTCTGCCTTTCACGGTCAGTACCATGGTTGTTATTGATTTCTAGGTTAATTCATTGATTGATTAGGTGATGTTGTTTATTACATAAAGACAAGGTGAAGGGCGGCAGATAGCCTAGAGAGTTGGGCCAGTAACCGAAAGGTTGCTAGATCGAATCCCCGAGCTGACAAGGTAAAAATCTGTCGTTCTGCCCCTGAACAAGGCAGTTAACCCACTGTTCCTAGGTTGTCATTGTAAATAAGAATTTGTTCCTAACTGACCTGCCTAGTTAAATAAAGGTTAAATAAAATAAAAAATAAAATAAAAGTAACACTTCCTATGAATAACCTCTTATGAGACATGCATAATGCATTATAATGCACAACATAGGCGCTAATAACTGCTCATAAACATCTATAACATATACAGCAACAACATCAGTGAAATAGCAGTTCATATAAGAGTAAGACCAAAACAATCTAAGACTTATATCCAAGACTTTCACTTCTCCACAGTAAAATTAGTAGTCACAATGTTTACTTAGATTACCTCATCCAGGACTAAAGGCAAGGACAGTTGAAAGCATACGGTGGTAACTTCATCCAGGAGGATAGGCAGAGATAGTTGAAAGCATACGGTGCTAACCTCATCCAGGAGGAAAGGCAGAGATAGTTGAAAGCATACGGTGATAATCTTGTCCAGGAGGAAAGGCAGAGATAGTTGAAAGCATACGGTGCTAACCTCATCCAGGAGGAAAGGCAGGGACAGTTGAAAGCATACAGTGCTAATCTTGTCCAGGAGGATAGGCAGAGATAGTTGAAAGCATACGGTGCTAACCTCATCCAGGAGGAAAGGAAGGGACAGTTGAAAGCATACGGTGCTAACCTCATCCAGGAGGAAAGGCAGGGACAGTTGAAAGCATACGGTGCTAACCTCATCGAGGAGGAAAGGCAGTGACAGTTGAAAGCACACTGTGCTTGGATTGTCATTTTCTCAAGATTTAGAGACTACAGTTTATCACTACAGTATAGCTACAATGTTGAACTTAACGTTTCTACCTTTACACAACCAGATCTAGGACCAGGCTTGGATAAGATATAGCAGGTTGGATATCGACTGACTGACTAAGTAGGCCTGGCTGGGATGAATAAGGGACTAGTGTACCAAGTATTTTTTCCTGAACAATCCTTGTTTATTAGAACATTACATAACATTATAACCCTCTATTACTGTAACATTACGGCATAGTGACTTAAGGAGACCACTTTTCCTGCCTCACATGTTTGTTACCAAGTCAACGATCTGATGATACAGTGGGGGGAAAAAGTATTTGATCCCCTGCTGATTTTGTACATTTGCCAACTGATAAAGAAAGGATCAGTCTATAATTTTAATGGTAGGTTTATTTGAACAGTGAGAGACAGAATAACAACAAAAATATCCAGAAGAATGCATGTCACAAATGTTATGAATTGATTTGCATTTTAATGAGGGAAATAAGTATTTGACCCCCTCTCAATCAGAAAGATTTCTGGCTCCCAGGTGTTTTTTATACAGGTAACGAGCTGAGATTAGGAGCACACTCTTAAAGGGAGTGCTCCTAATCTCAGCTTGTTACCTGTATAAAAGACACCTGTCCACAGAAGCAATCAATCAATCAGATTCCAAACTCTCCACCATGGCCAAGACCAAAGAGCTCTCCAAGGATGTCAGGGAAAAAATTGTAGACCTACACAAGGCTGGAATGGGCTACAAGACCATCGCCAAGCAGCTTGGTGAGAAGGTGACAACAGTTGGTGTGATTATTCGCAAATGGAAGAAACACAAAAGAACTGTCAATATCCCTCGGCCTGGGGCTCCATGCAAGATCTCACCTCGTGGAGTTGCAATGATCATGAGAACGGTGAGGAATCAGCCCAGAACTACACGGGAGGATCTTGTCAATGATCTCAAGGCAGCTGGGACCATAGTCACCAAGAAAACAATTGGTAACACACTACGCCGTGAAGGACTGAAATCCTGCAGCGCCCGCAAGGTCCCCCTGCTCAAGAATGCATATACATGCCCGTCTGAAGTTTGCCAATAAACATCTGAATGATTCAGAGGACAACTGGTGAAAGTGTTGTGGTCAGATGAGACCAAAATGGAGCTCTTTGACATCAACTCAACTCGCCGTGTTTGGAGGAGGAGGAATGCTGCCTATGACCCCAAGAACACCATCTCCACCGTCAAACATGGAGGTGGAAACATTATGCTTTGGGGGTGTTTTTCTGCTAATGCGACAGGACAACTTCACCGCATCAAAGGGACGATGGACGGGGCCATGTACCGTCAAATCATGGGTAAGAACATCCTTCTCTCAGCCAGGGCATTGAAAATGGGTCGTGGAAGTGTATTCCAGCATGACAATGACCCAAAACACACGGCCAAGGCAACAAAGGAGTGGCTCAAGAAGAAGCACATTAAGGTCCTGGAGTGGCCTAGCCAGTCTCCAGACCTTAATCCCATAGAAAATCTGTGGAGGGAGCTGAAGGTTCGAGTTGCCAAATGTCAGCCTCGAAACCTTAATGATTGGAGAAAATCTGCACAGAGGAGTGGGACAAAATCCCTCCTGAGATGTGTGCAAATCTGGTGGCCAACTACAAGAAACGTCTGACCTCTGTGATTGCCAACAAGGGTTTTGCCACCAAGTACTAAGTCATGTTTTGCAGAGGGGTCAAATACTTATTTCCCTCATTAAAATGCAAATCATTTTATAACATTTTTGATATGCGTTTTTCTGGATTTTTTTGTTGTTATTCTGTCTCTCACTGTTCAAATAAACCTACCATTAAAATTATAGACTGATCATTTGTTTGTAAGTGGGCAAACGTACAAAATCAGCAGGGGATCAAATACTTTTTTCCCCCACTGTAATCTTGAGCCTCAATTGATTTGGATTAATTATTTAACAAGCTCTGATTAGATCTACCATCCATCAGCCATGTGTAGTGGGGCTTCAACCTCACCCTGTTTTCTGTCATCCATCAGCCATGTGCAGTGGGGCTTCAACCTCACCCTGTTTTCTATCATCCATCAGCCATGTGTAGTGGGGCTTCAACCTCACCCTGTTTTCTACCATCCATCAGCCATGTGTAGTGGGACTTCAACCTCACCCTGTTTTCTACCATCCATCAGCCATGTGTAGTGGGGCTTCAACCTCACCCTGTTTTCTTAGAAAAGATGCGGTGCAGAGGACAAGTACAGTCTTGGTGTAGATTAGAGCTGTCCATTCCCAGGGCACATGGGGACACTCAGGTTGAACAGGTGGCATCTGTCCCCATGGGACTATGAAATCACCCGTAGAGAGAGCTGCATATTAGGTCACTTTTGGTAAGTAGAACTGGGCACTGCCGAAGGAATCGAGTGCAAGAAGACAGATACCTAAACATACACGTCTCTCCTGTTCTACTGTCTCCCTTCAGAGTCAAGTCTTTTCTCCAGGGACAAGTGTGACGGGGACCTGGGAGACCTCCAGAAGGGGGTGGACAGCGGGGAAAAGTCCCCTGAGCCTCCAAAGAAGGACCACCCTAAGAAGAAGCACCGGCGCAACCGCACCACCTTCACCACCTTCCAGCTCCATGAGTTGGAGAAGGCCTTTGAGAAGTCCCACTACCCTGACGTCTACAGCCGGGAGCTCCTGGCCATGAAGGTCAACCTCCTTGAGGTCCGTGTCCAGGTATGGAGACTCCACCTATCTAATACTACTACTACTATACACTAATAATACTGTATAGAGTCTCTACCTCTCTAATACTACTATTACTATCACTATACACTAATAACACTGTATGCAACCTCCACCTATCTAATACTACTACTATACACTAATAATACTGTATGCAACCTCCACTTTTCTATTACTGCTATTACTAACACTATACACTAATAATACTGTATGCAACCTCCACCTATCTAATGCTACTATTACTATCACTATACACTAATAATACTGTATAGTCTCTACCTATCTAATACTACTATCACTATCACTATACACTAATAATACTGTATAGAGTCTCTACCTATCTAATACAACTATTACTATCACTATGCACTAATAATACTGTATGCAACCTCCACCTATCTAATACTACTATTACTATACACTAATTATACTGTATGAAGTCTCTACCTATTTGATACTACTATTACTATTACTATTACTATACACGAATTATACTGTATGAAGTCTCCACCTATCTAATACTACTATTACTATACACGAATAATACTGTATGGAGTCTCTACCTATCTGATACTACTATCACTATCACTATACACTAATAATACTGTATAGAGTCTCTACCTATCTAATACAACTATTACTATCACTATGCACTAATAATACTGTATGCAACCTCCACCTATCTAATACTACTATTACTATACACTAATTATACTGTATGAAGTCTCTACCTATTTGATACTATTATTACTATTACTATACACGAATTATACTGTATGAAGTCTCCACCTATCTAATACTACTATTACTATACACGAATAATACTGTATGGAGTCTCTACCTATCTGATACTACTATTACTATCACTATACACAAATAATACTGTATGGAGTCTCTACCTATCTAATACTACTACTACTATACACGAATAATACTGTATGGAGTCTCTACCTATCTGATACTACTATTACTATCACTATACACTAATAATACTGTATGGAGTCTCTACCTATCTAATACTACTATTACCATACACTTATAATACTGTATGCAACCTCCCCCTATCTAATACTACTATTACTATCACTATACACTAATAATAATGTATGCAACCTCCCCCTATGTAATACTACTATTACCATACACTAATAATACTGTATAGAGTCTCTACCTATTTAATACTACTATTACTATCACTATACACTAATAATACTGTATGCAACCTCCACTTTTCTATTACTGCTATTACTAACACTATACACTAATAATACTGTATGCAACCTCCACCTATCTAATGCTACTATTACTATCACTATACACTAATAATACTGTATAGTCTCTACCTATCTAATACTACTATTACTATCACTATACACTAATAATACTGTATAGTCTCTACCTATCTAATACTACTATTACTATCGCTATACACTAATAATACTCTATAGCGTGTCTACCTATCTAATGCTACTATTACTATCACTAATAATACTGTATAGAGTCTACCTATCTAATACTACTATCACTATCACTATACACTAATAATACTGTATTGAGTCTCTACCTATCTAATACTACTATCACTATACACAAATAATACTGTATAGAGTCTCCACCTATCTAATACTACTACTACTATACACTAATAATACTGTATAGCGTCTCCACCTATCTAATACTACTATTAATATCACTATACACTAATAATACTGTATGCAACCTCCACCTATCTAATACTACTATTAATAAAATCAAATTTATTTATATAGCCCTTCTTACATCAGCTGATATGTCAAAGTGCTGTACAGAAACCCAGCCTAAAACCCCAAACAGCACGCAATGCAAGTGTAGAAGCACGGTGGCTAGGAAAAACTCCCTAGAAAGGCCAAAACCTAGGAAGAAACCTAGAGAGGAACCAGGCTATGCGGGGTGGCCAGTCCTCTTCTGGCTGTGCCGGGTGGAGATTATAACAGCACATGGCCTAGATGTTCAAATGTTCATAAATGACCAGCATGGTCAAATAATAATAATCATAGTAGTTGTCGAGGGTGCAACAAGTCAGCAACTCAAGAGTAAGTGTCAGTTGGCTTTTTCATAGCCGATCTTTGAGAGTATCTCTTCTGCTCCTTCTGTCTCTAGAGAGTTGAAAACAGCAGGTCTGGGACAGGTAGCACGTCCGATGAACAGGTCAGAGTTCCATAGCCGCAGGTAGAACAGTTGAAACTGGAGCAGCAGCACGGCCAAAACCTAGGAAGAAACCTAGAGAGGAACCAGGCTATGAGGGGTGGCCAGTCCTCTTCTGGCTGTGCCGGGTGGAGATTATAACAGAACATGGCCAAGCTGTTCAAATGTTCATAAATGACCAGCATGGTCAATTAATAATAATCACAGTTGTCGAGGGTGCAACAAGTCAGCACCTCAAGAGTAAATGTCAGTTGGCTTTTCATAGCCGATCATTGAGAGTATCTCTACCGCTCCTGCTGTTTCTAGAGAGTTGAAAACAGCAGGTCTGGGACAGGTAGCACGTCCGGTGAACAGGTCAGGGTTCCATAGCCGCAGGCAGAACAGTTGAAACTGGAGCAGTAGCACAGCCAGGTGGACTGGGGACAGCAAGGAGTCATCATGTCAGGTAGTCCTGAGGCATGGTCCTAGGGCTCAGGTCCTCCAAGAGAGAGAAAGAAAGAAAGAAAGAAAGAGAGAAAGAGAGAATTAGAGAGAGCATACTTAAATTCACACAGGACACCGGATAAGACAGGAGAAATACTCCAGATATAACAGACTGACCCTAGCCCCCCGACACATAAACTACTGCAGCATAAATACTGGAGGCTGAGACAGGAGGGGTCAGGAGACACTGGGAACTACTACTACTACCACCACTACTGTTACCACCACCACCACTACTACCACCACCACCACTACTGACACTACCACCACTACTGTTACCACTACCACCAATACTACTACTACTTCTACTACTATTACAACCACCACCACTACTACTGCTACTACTACTACTACTACTACTACCACCACTACTGTTACCACCACTACTGCCACTACTACTACTACTACTACCACAAACACCACTACTACTACTACTACTACTACTACTACTACTACTACTACTACCACCACCACTACTACCACTACCACCACTACTGTTACCACCACCACTACTACCGCTACTACTATTACCACCACTACTACTGCTATTACCACCACCACTACTACTACTACTACTATTACCACCACCACCACTGCTACTATTACCACCACCACCACCACCACCACCACTACTACTATTACCACCAACATCACCACTACTACTATTACCACCACCACCAACAACAACAACACCACCAACACCACTACCACCACCACTACTACTATTACCACCCCCACCACCACCAACACCACCAACACCACTACACACAAATAATACTGTATGGAGTCTCTACCTATCTAATACTACTATCACTATCACTATACAATATCACTATACACCACCACCACCACCACTACTACTATTACCACCAACACCATCACTACTACTATTACCACCACCACCAACAACAACAACACCACCAACACCACTACCACCACCACTACTACTATTACCACCCCCACCACCACCAACACCACCAACACCACCACCACCACCACTACTACTACTATTACCACCACCACCACCACCACTACTACTAATACCACCACCACCAGCACTACTACTCTATTACCACCACCACCACCACCACCACCACTACTACTACTATTAGCACCACCACCACCACTACTACTACTATTACCACTACCACCACCACCATTACTACTACTATTACCACCACCACCACCACTACTATTACCACCACCACCACCACCACCAACACTACTACTAATACCACCACCACCACCACCACCACCACCACCACCACCACCACCACTACTACTATTACCACTACCACCACCACCACTACTACTACTATTACCACCACCAACACCACTACAACTACTACCACCACCACCACCACTACTTCTACTATTACCACCACCACCACCACCACCACCACTACTACTATTACCACCACCACCACCACCACCACTACTACACTATTACCACCACCACCACCACCACCACTACTACTACTACTATTAGCACCACCACCACTACTACTACTACCACTCTACCACCACCACTACTACTACCACTATTACCACCACCACCACCACCAGTACTACTATTACCACCACCACCACTACTACTACTATTACCACCACCACCACTACCACTATTACTACCACCACCACCTCCACCACCACTACTACTATTACCACCACCACCACTACTACTACTATTACCTCCACCACCACTACTACTATTACCACCACCACAACTACTACTACAATTACCACCACCACCACTACTACTATTATTACCACCACCACCTCCACCACCACTACTAATACTATTACCACCGCACCACCACCACTACTTCTACTATTACCACCACCACCACCACCACTACTACTACTACTACCACCACCACCACTACTACCACTATTACCACCACCACTACTACTACTATTACCACCACCACTACTACTATACCACCACCACACTACTACTACTATTACCACCACCACTACTATTACCACCACCACCACCACCACTATTACCACCACCACCACCACTACTACTATTCACCACCACCACCACCACCACTACTACTATTACCACCACAACCACCACCACCACTACTACTATTACCACCACCACCACCACCACTACTACTATTACCACTACTACTACTATTACCACCACCACCACCACCACCACTACTACTATTACTATTACCACCACCACCACTACTACTACTATTACCACCACCCTACTACTATTACCACCACTACTACTTACCACCAGCCACCGCCACTATTACTATTACCACCACCACCACCACCACCACCACACCACTACTACTACTTACCCCCACCACCACCACCCCTACTTCTACATTACCACCACCACTACCACCACTACTACTATTACCACCACCACCACTACTACTACTATTACCACCACCACCCCTACTTCTACATTACCACCACCCCACCACTACTACTAATACCACCACCACCAGCACTACTACTCTATTACCACCACCACCACCACCACCACCACTACTACTACTATTAGCACCACCACCACCACTACTACTACTATTACCACTACCACCACCACTACTATTACCACCACCACCACCACCACCACCCACTACTACTATTACACCACCACCACCACCACCACTACTACTACTACTATTAGCACCACCACCACTACTACTACTACTACTATTACCACCACCACTACTACTACCACTATTACCACCACCACTACTACTATACCACCACCACCACTACTACTACTATTACCACCACCACCACTACTACTACTATTACCTCCACCACCACTACTACTATACCACCACCAGCAACTACTACTACAATTACCACCACCACCACACTACTATTATTACCACCACCACTACTAATACTATTACCACCACCACCACCACTACTTCTACTATTACCACCACCACCACCACCACTTACTACTACTATTAACACCACCACCACTACTACCACTATTACCACCACCACTACTACTACTATACCACCACCACTACTACTATTACCACCACCACCACCACTACTACTATTACCGCCACCACCACCACCACCACCACTACTACTATTACCACCACCACCACCTACCACTATTACCCACCACCACCACTACTACTATTACCACCACCACCACCACTACTACTATTCCACCACAACCACCACCACCACTACTACTATTACCACCACCACCACCACCACCACTACTACTATTACCACCACTACTACTATTACCACCACCACCACCACCACCACCACCACCACTACTACTATACTATTACCACCACCACCACTACTACTACTATTACCACCAACACTACTACTATCCACCACTACTACTATTACCACCACCGCCACCACCACCGCCACTACTACTATTACCACCACCACCACCACCACCACCACTACTACTACTACTATTAGCACCACCACCACTACTACTACACACACTATTACCACCACCACTACTACTACCACTATACCACCACCACCACCACCACCACCACCACCACCACTACTACTATTACCACCACCACCCACTACTACTATTACCACCACCACCACCACACACAATTACCACCACCACCACCACTACTACTATTACCACCACCACCTCCACCACTACTACTAATTACCACCACCACCACCACCACCACTACTACTATTACCACCACCACCACCACCACCACTACTACTATTCCCACCACCACTACTACCACTATTACCACCACCACCACTACCACCACCACCACCACCTACTACTACTATTACCACCACCACCACTACTACTACTATTACCACCCAACCACCCCACTACTCCACTATTACCACCACCACTACTACTACTATACCACCACCACCACTATACCACCACCACCGCCACTACTACTATTACCACCACCACCACCACCACCACCACTACTACTATTACCACCACCACCACCACCACTACTACCACCACCACCCCACTACTACTATTACCACCACCACCACCACTACTACTATTACCACCACCACCACCACCACCACTACTACTATACTATTACCACCACCACCACTACTACTACTATACCACCAACACTACTACTATTACCACCACTACTACTATTACCACCACCGCCACCACCACCGCCACTACTACTATTACCACCACCACCACCACCACTACTACTACTCTATTAGCACCACCACCTCCACTACTACTACTACTACTATTACCACCACCACTACTACTACCACTACTTACCACCACCACCACCACCACCACCACCACCACCACTACTACTATTACCACCACCACCACTACTACCACTATTACCACCACCACAACTACTACTACAATTACCACCACCACCACTACTACTATTATTACCACCACCACCTCCACCACCACTACTAATACTATTACCACCACCACCACCACCACTACTTCTACTATTACCACCACCACCACCACCACTACTACTACTACTATTAACACCACCACCACTACTACCACTATTACCACCACCACTACTACTACTATTACCACCACCACCACTACTATTACCACCACCACCACTACTACTACTATTACCACCACCACCACCACCACCACTACTACTATTACCACCACCACCACCACCACTATTACCACCACCACCACCACTACTACTATTACCACCACAACCACCACCACCACTACTACTATTACCACCACCACTACTACTCTACTACTACTATTACCACCACCACCACCACCACCACCACTACTACTATTACTATTACCACCACCACCACTACTACTACTATTACCACCACCACTACTACTATTACCACCACTACTACTATTACCACCACCGCCACCACCACCGCCACTACTACTATTACCACCACCACCACCACCACCACTACTACTACTATTACCCCCACCACCACCACCCCTACTTCTACATTTACCACCACCACTACCACCACTACTACTATTACCACCACCACCACTACTACTACTATTACCACCACCACCCCTACTTCTACATTTACCACCACCACCACTACTACTATTACCACCACCATCACCACCACCACCACCACCACCACCACCACTACTACTATTACCACCACCACCCCTACTACTGCTATTACCACCACAACCAGCACACATTTTTTCATCACCGATCATTTGGACAAGGTTTTGCAAGTGTTCTCATCCTTCAAATTTTGGAATGGGAGGGGACTTTTGGCACATGCTTTGGCTGAGAGATTCTGTTTAGGAGGTGGAGACTTCTCTCGTTAGTACATTTTCTCAAACAGTTGCCGTCAAATATAGTGGTACACTTGCACTTTAAAATGGAGTGGAGCAAAATGTTCTGTTTTCTCTTTTTAAAAACTGGTTCAATTACTATGTTTAACCTGTAGGCACTTACCACAGGTGAAATAAATTACACAGAATTACACAACCTCTTAAACAGACTCTAACTAAATTACACAGCCTCTAACTAAATTCATTTGAATTCTGAATAATTTAGTCCTTTGAAGCAAAACATCAACAACAACAAAATCTACAAATACTATTATTACTACCATTATTGTGATGTAGTGTTCAATGTAGTGTGCACTACATCGATGTAGTGTGCACTGCTGAGTGACTACTGTAGACGAATACTACGGTATCCTCTCTGTCCGTGTCCAGGTGTGGTTCCAGAACCGTCGGGCTAAGTGGAGACGTCAGGAGAAGATGGACTCCAACTCAACAAAGCTCCGCAACTCCCCCATGCTGTCTTTCAACCGGTCGCCCATGCCCTCCAATGTGGGGCTCATGTCCAACCCATTACCCCTGGATTCCTGGCTGGCCTCATCCATGTCCAGCGGCAACACAATGCACACTATCCCCGGATATACAGGCCCAGGGCAGGGCCCTCACCTTCAGCCTGCCTACCCCAGCCACTCCCACTCCCACAGCCATAGCCACAGCCACAGCTTCCTCGACAGTCCCCCAGGACATGGCATGGTGCACCAAGGGATGGTACAGGGCATGCAGGGGATGCAGTCTGTGGCCCCCCCACTCTACCAGTGCCCCTGCAGCTTCAATGATAAGTACCCTCTGCTAAGGACCTGGAACATGGTTCCAGCATCGCAGCACTGAGGTTGAAGGCTAAGGAGCACATCCATTCCATGGATAAAACCTGGAAGTCTGACATTCATTTAATTAAGGATGGTCAACTAGAACAAGTGATCAAAACAAAGGTATTCTATATAAAGGATGGTCAAACACAACAGGTGATCAAAACAAAGACATTCTATAAAGGATGCTAAACTTCAACATGATCAAAACAAAGACATTCTATAAAGGATTGTCAACTGCAACACGATCAAACAAAGACATTGCGTAAAAAGGATGGTAAACTTCAGCAGGTAATCAAAACAAAGATATTCTGTAATAGGGATGGTGAACTTCAGAACAAAGACATTTATAATTTCTTTTGTTAATTTTATTTAACCTTAATTTATTTAAGTCAGTTAAAGGGATATGGTCAAAAGTAATGCATTATATAGGGAATAGGGTGCCATTTGGGTCGTGTTCTGTGTATTTAAAAGGCTTATTGTCTCCATTAAGTTATTTTTTCTTATCACTTATTTATATTTGCATATCTGTATACTGTAACTTCTTTCTGGATGTGAAATAAAATTACAGTAACTAGATGGGGCAGGGTGTGTTACAGTAACTAGATGGGGAAGGGTGTGTTACAGTAACTAGATGGGGCAGGGTGGGGTGTGTTACAGTAACTAGATGGGGCAGGGTGTGTTACAGTAACTAGATGGGGCAGGGTGGGGTGTGTTACAGTAACTAGATGGGGCAGGGTGGGGTGTGTTACAGTAACTAGATGGGGCAGGGTGGGGTGTGTTACAGTAACTAGATGGGGCAGGGTGGGGTGTGTTACAGTAACTAGATGGGGCAGGGTGGGGTGTGTTACAGTAACTAGATGGGGCAGGGTGGGGTGTGTTACAGTAACTAGATGGGGCAGGGTGGGTGACACGTCCTGACCATAGTAAGATGTTATTTTCTATGGTAGAGTAGGTCAGGGAATGACAGGGGGTGTTTTGTGTTTTTTTCTATGTTTTCTATATCTATGTTTAGTTCTAGTTTTCTATTTCTATGTTGTTGTTTTTGGGGTTGATCTCAAATTGGAGGCAGCTGGTCCTCATTGTCTCTAATTGGAGATCATATTTAAGTAGGGGTTTTTCTTCCTGGGTTTTGTGGGTTATTATATTTTGAGTAGTGTTTGTTTCTCTCTGCGTCACGGTTTGTTGTTTTGTCATATTCAGTTATTTCTGTATTGCAAAGTTTCACGGATTAAATAAAAATATGGAACTACAACCACGCTGCACTTTGGTCTGCTCCTTTCAACAGCTGTGACAGAATAACCCACCACAAAAGGACCAAGCAGCGTGGAAAGGAATGGACCTGGGAAGAAATTCTGGACGGCAAGGGATCCTGGACGTGGGAGGAGATCCAAGCTGGATGGGATCGCCTCCCATGGGAACAGGTGGAGGCAGCGAGAGCAGAGCGGCGACGAGAAGAGGAACTAGCCCGGCCACGAGGCAAGTGCGAGAGACAGCCCCCCAACATTTTTTTGGGGGGCACACAGGGAGATTGGCAGAGTCAGGTTGGAGACCTGAGCCAACTCCCCGTGCTTACTGTGGGGGCAAGTGATCGAGCAAGCACCATGTTATGCTGAGATACGCACTGTGTCGCCAGTGCGCAGCTACAGCCCGGTGCGCTCGGTGCAAGCTCCTCACAGGTGCCGTGCTAGAGTTGGCATTCAGCCAGGAAGGAGTATGCCTGCTCAGCATTCCTGGTCTCCGGTGCGTCTTCTTGGCCCAGGTTATCCTGCGCCAGCTCTACGCACGGTAGCCCCAGTTCGCCAACACAAACCTGTGCGACCTGTCACAATGCCTCGAGCTTGCCGGGCTACGGGGGTTATCCAGCCAGGACGGATTGTACCAGCCATAAGCTCCAGATCTCCAGTGCGCCTCCACGGCCCAGTATACCCTGTGCCTGCTCTGCGCACCTGGCTTCCAGCGATGCATCTCCAGTCTGGAGCCTCCAGCAACGTTCCCTAGTCCAGAACTCCCAGCGACGTTACCTAGTCAGGTGAGACTTATTCCAGCTCCACGAAGGAAGCCTCCAGCGACATTCCCTAGCCCAGAACTCCCAGCGACGTTCCCTAGTCCGGTGAGACCTATTCCAGCTCCACGAAAGAAGCCTCCAGTGATGATCTATGGTCCGAAGCCTGTAGAGATGATCCATCGCAAGAAGCCTGTAGGGATGATCCATGGCCCGGAGCCTGTAGAGATGATCCATGGCACGAAGCTTCCAGTGATGATCCAAGGCTTGGAACCTGTAGTGATGATCCATGGCATGGAGCCTGCAGTGACGGTCCACAGTTCGGAACCTCCTGAGACGGTCCACAGTTCGGAACCTCCTGAGATGGTCCACAGTCCGGAACCTCCTGAGACGGTCCACAGTTCGGAACCTCCTGAGACGGTCCACAGTCCGGAACCTCCTGAGACGGCCTACAGTGCGGAACCTCCTGAGACGGCCTACAGTCCGGAACCTCCTGAGACGGCCTACAGTCCGGAACCTCCTGAGACGGCCTACAGTCCGGAACCTCCTGAGACGGCCTAAAGTCCGGAACCTCCTGAGACGGCCTACAGTCTGGAACCTCCTGAGACGGCCTACAGTCCGGAACTTCCTGAGAAGTTCCCCAGTCCAGAGTCTTCAGCGGCGGCCTGCAGCCCAGAGTCTTCAGTAACTAGATGGGGCAGGGTGGGGTGTGTTACAGTAACTAGATGGGGGCAGGGTGGGGTGTGTTACAGTAACTAGATGGGGGCAGGGTGGGGTGTGTTACAGTAACTAGATGGGGCAGGGTGGGGTGTGTTACAGTAACTAGATGGTGCAGGGTGGGGTGTGTTACAGTAACTAGATGGGGGCAGGGTGGGGTGTGTTACAGTAACTAGATGGGGCAGGGTGGGGTGTGTTACAGTAACTAGATGGGGCAGGGTGGGATGTGTTACAGTAACTAGATGGGGCAGGGTGGGGTGTGTTACAGTAACTAGATGGGGTTAGGGTGGGGTGTGTTACAGTAACTAGATGGGGCAGGGTGGGGTGTGTTACAGTAACTAGATGGGGGCAGGGTGGGGTGTGTTACAGTAACTAGATGGGGGCAAGGTGGGGTGTGTTACAGTAACTAGATGGGGCAGGGTGGGGTGTGTTACAGTAACTAGATGGGGCAGGGTGGGGTGTGTTACAGTAACTAGATGGGGGCAGGGTGGGGTGTGTTACAGTAACTAGATGGGGGCAAGGTGGGGTGTGTTACAGTAACTAGATGGGGCAGGGTGGGGTGTGTTACAGTAACTAGATGGGGCAGGGTGGGGTGTGTTACAGTAACTAGATGGGGGAAGGGTGGGGTGTGTTACAGTAACTAGATGGGGCAGGGTGGGGTGTGTTACAGTAACTAGATGGGGCAGGGTGGGGTGTGTTACAGTAACTAGATGGGGGCAGGGTGGGGTGTGTTACAGTAACTAGATGGGGCAGGGTGGGGTGTGTTACAGTAACTAGATGGGGGCAGGGTGGGGTGTGTTACAGTAACTAGATGGGGCAGGGTGGGGTGTGTTACAGTAACTAGATGGGGCGGGTGGGGTGTGTTACAGTAACTAGATGGGGGCAGGGTGGGGTGTGTTACAGTAACTAGATGGGGCAGGGTGGGGTGTGTTACAGTAACTAGATGGGGGCAGGGTGGGGTGTGTTACAGTAACTAGATGGGGGCAGGGTGGGGTGTGTTACAGTAACTAGATGGGACAGGGTGGGGTGTGTTACAGTAACTAGATGGGGACAGGGTGGGGTGTGTTACAGTAACTAGATGGGGCAGGGTGGGGTGTGTTACAGTAACTAGATGGGGGCAGGGTGGGGTGTGTTACAGTAACTAGATGGGGGCAGGGTGGGGTGTGTTACAGTAACTAGATGGGGCAGGGTGGGGTGTGTTACAGTAACTAGATGGGGGCAGGGTGGGGTGTGTTACAGTAACTAGATGGGGCAGGGTGGGGTGTGTTACAGTAACTAGATGGGGCAGGGTGGGGTGTGTTACAGTAACTAGATGGGGTAGGGTGGGGTGTGTTACAGTAACTAGATGGGGCAGGGTGGGGTGTGTTACAGTAACTAGATGGGACAGGGTGGGGTGTGTTACAGTAACTAGATGGGGGCAGGGTGGGGTGTGTTACAGTAACTAGATGGGGCAGGGTGGGGTGTGTTACAGTAACTAGATGGGGCGGGTGGGGTGTGTTACAGTAACTAGATGGGGGCAGGGTGGGGTGTGTTACAGTAACTAGATGGGGGCAGGGTGGGGTGTGTTACAGTAACTAGATGGGGCAGGGTGGGGTGTGTTACAGTAACTAGATGGGGCGGGTGGGGTGTGTTACAGTAACTAGATGGGGCGGGTGGGGTGTGTTACAGTAACTAGATGGGACAGGGTGGGGTGTGTGTGGGGTGTGTGTGGGAGGTGGGTGTGTGTGGGGGAGGTTGGGTGTGTGTGCGGTGTGTGTGTGTGTTGGGTGTGTGTGGGAGGTGGGTGTGTGGGGGGGGGTGTATGTGGGGTGGGGTTGTGTGGGAGGTGTGTGGGGTGTGTGTGTATTGGGTGTGTGTGGGAGGTGTGTGTGTTCTGTAGATAACAGTTTGTGCTGTATCAGCTCAGCTGATAATAAACATTATTATAGCAATGCAAGGGCGATCTGCCTCCAAAATGTACTTTCATATTGCTATATATAACAAAGGGCCACAATAATATGCCTTGGTGTTTACATTTCTATGGACCTAACTACCAAATTGACACATTTCTCCAATAAACAGGGTTCTACAAAAATGTCAATTGAAAATGTTTTTTGTAATAAGCGTATGGCTGGACGAGGGTTGAAGTTTAATACTAAATAATAACAATACATTGAATTTGTAACTCGCTGTTCATTGAAAACATGAGGCAGGGTGGTGTGTGTTACAGGGTGGTGTGTGGTGTGTGTGTGTGTGTGTGTGTGTGTGTGTGTGTGTGTGTGTGTGTGTGTGTGTGTGTGTGTGTGTGTGTGTGTGTGTGTGGTGTGTGTGTGTGTGTGTGTGTGTGTGTGTGTGCTCTGCCTACATTCTAATGTGGTGGCTGTTGTGTGCTCACGTCTGTGTGCATAAGTGGGTGGGCTGTGTGTGTAGGCTGAAGATGTGTTGACAGTCCAAGAGGGGTTGTTTGTGTAACGTGGCAAGGGGTTATCTATCTGGGCATTTTAAGTACAGGGGTCTGCAAAAATGTCCTTTGAAAATGTTTTTGGTAATAAATGTATGGCTGAATGAGGGTTGTAATTTAATATTAAATACTAACAATGCATTGAATTTGTAACACGCTGTTCATTGAAAAACAATCTCAAAGTTCTACAGTTAGTGTGTGTGCGCATATGCGTGCGTGTTCGTAGTCGATGTTCATACTCAGAGAAAGGTATCCCTGCCCACCAGGTGAACTGGGGATGGGTCTGGAATACTCCATTGCTCCTGGTAGACTTGGCCACTAAGTACGGCTTGTTTGAAAGACGGTTTCAGCTATCGTGGGCAGCCTAGCTGTTTGGAGAAGGAGGTGCTTCCTGTACACTTGAGTGCCACGCATACCTTTGAAATGTTTGGATCCTTTTTTTGTAAATTTGATTGGGGGATTCAAAGTATGCGTCCGTGTGTGTTGAGTTTATGGACCATTGGCAACAGACAGCCATATTATTTTTTAAACCTTTATTTAACCAGGCAAGTCAGTTAAAAACAAATTCTTATTTACAATGACGGCCTACACGGCCAAACCCGGACCAATTGTGTGCCACCCTATGGGACTCCCAATCACATCCGGGTGTGATGCAGCCTGGATTTGAACCAGGTGCTGTAGTGACGCCTTTTGCACTGAGATACAGTGCCTTAGACCGCTGCACCACTCAGGAGCCCCACTAGTAACACTTGACTTACTATAAGCCACGTGTTTCTAATTGACAGTTCAGTCACATAGCAGACGCTCTCATCCAGAGAAACTTACAGTTAATGCATTAAGATAGCTAGGTGAGACAACAACACATCACTGTCGCATCAAGTACATTTTCCCTCAATGAAGTAGCTATGAGCAGTCAGTGATAGTGAGTTATTTAAGAGAGTCTTCAAAAAGGTAGGGTTTCAGATGTTTTCTGAAGATGGGCAGGGACTCCGCTGTCCTGACTTTAGGGGGAAGCTTGCTCCACCATCGGGGTGCCAGGATAGAGAAGAGCTTTGACTGGGCTGAGCGGGAGCGGGATGGGAGGGCCAAGAGACCAGCGGTGGCGGGATGGAGTGCTTGGGATGGGGTGTAGGGTTTGAGCACAGCCTGAAGGCAGTTCCCCTTGCTGCTCTGTAGGCAGGCACCAGGGTCTTGAAGATGATGCAAGCTTTGACTGGAAGCCAGTGGAGTGTGAGAAGGAATGGGGTGACTTGGGAGAACTCAGGAAGGTTGAACACCAGGTGGGCTGCGGCATTCTGGATAAGTTGCAGAGGTTTGATGGCACAATCCATCATTTAGGGATGTCTACATGATGGTGGGTTAGTATGGGGACAGTTTGGAGACATGTTATCTGGTCAGATGGTGGGTTAGCATGGGGACAGCTTGGAGACATATTACCTGGTCAGATGGTGGGTTAGTATGGGGACAGTTTGGAGACATGTTATCTGGTCAGATGGTGGGTTAGCATGGGGACAGCTTGGAGACATATTACCTGGTCAGATGGTTGATTAGCATGGGGACAGCTTGGAGACATATTACCTGGTCAGATGGTTGATTAGCTTGGGGACAGTTTGGAGAAATATTATTTTTGTAGATGGTGGGTTAGCATGGGGACAGTTTGGAGAAATATTATTTTTGTAGATGGTGGGTTAGCATTGTGACAATTGGAGACATATTACCTGGTCCGATGTTGGGTTAGCGTTGGGACAGTTTGGAGACATTTTATTTTGGATGGGTGGGGACAGTTTGGAGACATATTACCTGGTCCGATGTTGGGTTAGCATTGGGACAGTTTGGAGACATTTTATCTGGTTAGATGGTTGGTTAGCATGGGGAGAGTTTGGAGACATATTACCTGGTCACATGGTGGGTTTGCATGGGACAGTTTGGAGACATTTTATCTGATTAGATGGTTGGTTACCATGGGGACAGTTTGGAGACATATTACCTGGTCAGATGGTGGGTTTGCATGGGGGACAGTTTGGAGACATATTTCTTGGTCAGATTGTGGGTTTGCATGGGGACAGTTTGGAGACATATTTCCTGGTTAGATGGTGGGTCAGCATGGGGACAATTTGGATACATTATCGGGTCAGTTGGTGCGTTAACATGGGGGCAGTTGGAGACATCTTGTCAGATGGTGGGTTAGCATGGGGACAGTTTGGAGACATTATGTGGTCAGATGTTGGGTTAGCATTGGTACAGTTTGGAGACATTACCTGGTCAGATGGTGGGTTAGCATGGGGACAGTTTGGAGACATATTATCTGCTTAGATGGTGGGTTAGCATGGGGACAGTTTGGAGAGATTATCTGGTCTTATGGTGAGTTAGCATGGGGACAGTATAAAGAGATATTATCTGGTCAGAAGGTGGGTTAGCATGGGGACAGAATGGAGAGATTATCTGGTCTTATGGTGAGTTAGCATGTGGACAGAATGGAGATATTATCTGGTCAGATGTGGGGTTAGCATTGAGACAGAATGGAGATATTATCTGGTCTTATGGTGAGTTAGCATGTGGACAGTTTGGAGACATAATTGGGGATAGATGGTGGGTTAGCATGGGGACTACTTGGAGACATGATTTAGTCAGATGGTGGGATAGCATGGGGACAGTTTCTAGACATATTTTTTGTATAGATGGTGGGTTAGCATGGGGACAGTTTGGACACATCAGGTTAGATGATGGGTTAGCATGGGCACAGTTTGGAGACATATTATTTGGATAGATGGGGACAGTTTGGAGACATATTATCTGGTTAGATGGTGGGTAAGCATGGGGACAGTTTGGAGACATATTAACTGGTTAGCTGGTGTGTTAGCATGGGGACAGTTTGGACACATATTACTAGGTCAGATGGTGGGTTAGAATGGGGACAGTTTGGAGACATATTATCTGTTTAGAACGTGGGATAGCATTGGGACAGTTTGGAGACATATTACCTGGTCAGATGATGGGTTAGCATGGGGAAGGTTTGGAGACATTATCTGGTCAGATGGTGGGTTAGAATGGGGACAGTTTGGAGACATAAAATCTGGTTAGCTGGTGGGTTAGCATGGGGACAGTTTGGAGACATATTACCTGGTCAGATGGTGGGTTAGTATGGGGACAATTTGGAGACATATTATCTGGTCAGATGGTGGGTTAGTATGGGGACAGTTTGGAGACATATTATCTGCTTAGCTGGGGGGTTAGCTTGGGGACAGTTTGGAGAAATATTATTTTTGTAGATGGTGGGTTAGCATGGGGACAGTTTTGAGACATATTATTTTTGTAGATGGTGGGTTAGCATGGGGACAGTTTGGGGAAATATTATTTTTGTAGATGGTGGGTTAGCATGGGGACAGTTTGGAGAAATATTATTTTTGTAGATGGTGGGTTAGCATGGGGACAGTTTGGAGAAATATTATTTTTGTAGATGGTGGGTTAGCATGGGAAAAGTTTGGAGAAATATTATTTTTGTAGATGGTGGGTTAGCATGGGGACAGTTTGGAGACATATTATTTTTGTAGATGGTGGGTTAGCATTGTGACAGTTGGAGACACCTGGTCAGATGGTGGGTTAGCATGGGGACAGTTTGGAGAAATATTATTTTTGTAGATGATGGGTTAGCATGGGGACAGTTTGGAGAAATATTATTTTTCTAGATGGTGGGTTAGCATGGGGACAGTTTAGAGACATATTATTTTTGTAGATGGTGGGTTAGCATGGGAACAGTTTAGAGAAATATTATTTTTGTAGATGGTGGGTTAGCATTGTGACAGTTGGAGACACCTGGTCAGATGGTGGGTTAGCATGGGGATAGTTTGGAGAAATATTATTTTTGTAGATGGTGGGTTAGCATGAGAACAGTTTAGAGACATATTATTTTTGTAGATGGTGGGTTAGCATGGGAACAGTTTGGAGAAATATTATTTTTGTAGATGGTGGGTTAGCATTGTGACAGTTGGAGACACCTGGTCAGATGGTGGGTTAGCATGGGGACAGTTTGGAGACATATTATCTGGTCAAATGGTGGGTTAGCATGGGGACATTTTAGAGACATCTTGTTTGGATGGATGGGGACAGTTTGGAGACATATTACCTGGTCAGATGGTGGGTTAGCATGGGCACAGTTGGGAGAGATATTACCTGGTCCGATGTTGGGTTAGCATTGGGACAGCTTGGAGACAGTTTGGAGACATTTTATCATGTTAGATGGTTGGTTAGCATGGGGACAGTTTAGAGACATATTACCTGGTCAGATGGTGGGTTTGCATGGGGACAGTTTGGAGACATATTATCTGCTTAGATGGTGGGTTAGCATGGGGACAGTTTGTAGAGATTATATGGTCAGATGGTGGGTTAGCATGGGGACAGAATGGAGACATTATCTGGTCTTATGGTGAGTTAGCATGTGGACAGTTTGGAGACATAATTTAGGATAGATGGTGGGTTAGCATGGGCACAGTTTGGAGACATATTATTTGGATAGATGGGGACAGTTTGGAGACATATTATCTGGTTAGATGGTGGGTAAGCATGGGGACAGTTTGGAGACATATTAACTGGTTAGCTGGTGTGTTAGCATGGGGACAGTTTGGACACATATTACTAGGTCAGATGGTGGGTTAGAATGGGGACAGTTTGGAGACATATTATCTGTTTAGAACGTGGGATAGCATTGGGACAGTTTGGAGACATATTACCTGGTCAGATGATGGGTTAGCATGGGGAAGGTTTGGAGACATATTATCTGGTCAGATGGTGGGTTAGTATGGGGACAGTTTGGAGACATATTATCTGCTTAGCTGGGGTGTTAGCTTGGGGACAGTTTGGAGAAATATTATTTTTGTAGATGGTGGGTTAGCATGGGGACAGTTTTGAGACATATTATTTTTGTAGATGGTGGGTTAGCATGGGGACAGTTTGGGGAAATATTATTTTTGTAGATGGTGGGTTAGCATGGGGACAGTTTGGAGAAATATTATTTTTGTAGATGGTGGGTTAGCATGGGGACAGTTTGGAGAAATATTATTTTTGTAGATGGTGGGTTAGCATGGGAACAGTTTGGAGAAATATTATTTTTGTAGATGGTGGGTTAGCATGGGGACAGTTTGGAGAAATATTATTTTTGTAGATGGTGGGTTAGCATGGGGACAGTTTTGAGACATATTATTTTTGTAGATGGTGGGTTAGCATGGGGACAGTTTGGAGAAATATTATTTTTGTAGATGGTGGGTTAGCATGGGGACAGTTTGGAGACATATTATTTTTGTAGATGGTGGGTTAGCATTGTGACAGTTGGAGACACCTGGTCAGATGGTGGGTTAGCATGGGGACAGTTTGGAGAAATATTATTTTTGTAGATGGTGGGTTAGCATGGGGACAGTTTGGAGAAATATTATTTTTCTAGATGGTGGGTTAGCATGGGGACAGTTTAGAGACATATTATTTTTGTAGATGGTGGGTTAGCATGGGAACAGTTTAGAGAAATATTATTTTTGTAGATGGTGGGTTAGCATTGTGACAGTTGGAGACACCTGGTCAGATGGTGGGTTAGCATGGGGATAGTTTGGAGAAATATTATTTTTGTAGATGGTGGGTTAGCATGAGAACAGTTTAGAGACATATTATTTTTGTAGATGGTGGGTTAGCATGGGAACAGTTTGGAGAAATATTATTTTTGTAGATGGTGGGTTAGCAGTGTGACAGTTGGAGACACCTGGTCAGATGGTGGGTTAGCATGGGGACAGTTTGGAGACATATTACCTGGTCAGATGATGGGTTAGCATGGGGACAGTTTGGAGACATATTATCTGGTTAGCTGGTGGCTTAGCATTGGGACAGTTTGGAGACATATTTTCTGGTCAGCTGGTGGATTTGCATGGGGACAGTTTGGAGACATATTACCTGGTCAGTCGGTGGGTTAGTATGGGGACAGATTGGAGACATATTATCTGGTCAGATGGTGGGTTAGCATGGGGACAGTTTGTAGAGATTATATGGTCAGATGGTGGGTTAGCATGGGGACAGAAAGGAGACATTATCTGGTCTTATGGTGAGTTAGCATGTGGACAGTTTGGAGACATAATTTAGGATAGATGGTGGGTTGCATGGGGACTGTTTGGAGACATGATTTAGTCAGATGGTGGGATAGCATGGGGACAGTTTCTAGACATATTATTTGGATAGATGTTGAGTTAGCATGGGGACAGTTTGGAGACATATTAACTGGTTAGCTGGTGGGTTAGCATGGGGACAGTTTGGAGACATATTAACTGGTTAGCTGGTGGGTTAGAATGGGGACAGTTTGGAGACATATTACCTGCTCAGATGATGGGTTAGCATGGGGACAGTTTGGAGACATATTACCTGGTCAGATGGTGGGTTAGAATGGGGACAGTTTGGAGACATATTACCTGCTCAGATGATGGGTTAGCATGGGGACTGTTTGGAGACATATTATCTGGTTAGCTGGTGGGTTAGCATTGGGACAGTTTGGAGACATATTATCTGGTCAGCTGGTGGATTAGCATGGGGACAGTTTGGAGACATATTACCTGGTCAGATGGTGGGATAGTATGGGGACAGTTTGGAGACATATTATCTGGTCAGATGGTGGGTAAGCATTGGGACAGTTTGGAGACATATTACCTGGTCAGATGATGGGTTAGCATGGGGACAGTTTGGAGACATATTATCTGGTCAGCTGGTGGATTAGCATGGGGACAGATTGGAGACATATTATCTGGTCAGATGGTGGGTTAGTATGGGGACAGTTTGGAGACATATTATCTGGTTAGCTGGGGGGTTAGCTTGGGGACAGTTTGGAGAAATATTATTTTTGTAGATGGTGGGTTAGCATGGGGACAGTTTGGAGACATATTATTTTTGTAGATGGTGGGTTAGCATGGGAACAGTTTGGAGAAATATTATTTTTGTAGATGGTGGGTTAGCATGGGGACAGTTTTGAGACATATTATATTTGTAGATGGTGGGTTAGCATTGTGACAGTTGGAGACACCTGGTCAGATGGTGGGTTAGCCTGGGGACAGTTTGGAGACATTTTATTTTGGTAGATTGTGGGTTAGCATGGGGACCATTTGGAGACATATTATCTGGTGAAATGGTGGGTTAGCATGGGGACATTTTACAGACATATTGTTTGGATGGATTGGGACAGTTTGGAGACATATTACCTGGTCAGATGGTGGGTTAACATGAGCACAGTTGGGAGAGATATTACCCGGTCCGATGTTGGGTTAGCGTTGGGACAGTTTGGAGTCATTTTATCTGGTTAGATGGTTGGTTAGCATGGGGACAGTTTGGAGACATATTATCTGGTCAGATGGTTGGATTTGCATGGGGGACAGTTTGGAGACATATTACTTGGTCAGATTGTGGGTTTGCATGGGGACAGTTTGGAGACATATTACCTGGTTAGAAGGTTGGTTAGCATTGGGACAGTTTGTAGAGATTATATGGTCAGATGGTGGGTTAGCATGGGGACAGAAAGGAGACATTATCTGGTCTTATGGTGAGTTAGCATGTGGACAGTTTGGAGACATAATTTAGGATAGATGGTGGGTTAGCATGGGGACTGTTTGGAGACATGATTTAGTCAGATGGTGGGATAGCATGGGGACAGTTTCTAGACATATTATTTGGATAGATGGTGGGTTAGCATGGGGACAGTTTGGACACATTTTACCTGGTCAGATGGTGGGTTAGAATGGGGACAGTTTGGAGACATATTACCTGCTCAGATGATGGGTTAGCATGGGGACAGTTTGGAGACATATTATCTGGTTAGCTGGTGGGTTAGCATTGGGACAGTTTGGAGACATATTATTTGGTCAGCTGGTGGATTAGCATGGGGACAGTTTGGAGACATATTACCTGGTCAGATAGTGGGTTTCCATGGGACAGTTTGGAGACATTTTATCTGGTTAGCTGGTGGGTTAGCATTGGGACAGTTTGGAGACATATTATCTGGTCAGATGGTTGGTTAGCATGGGGACAGTTTGGAGACATATTACCTGGTCAGATGGTGGGTTTCCATGGGACAGTTTGGAGACATTTTATCTGGTTAGATGGTTTGTTAGCATGGGGACAGGTTGGAGACATTACCTGGTCAGATGGTGGGTTAGCATTGGGACAGTTTGGAGGCATATTATCTGGTCAGCTGGTGGATTAGCATGCGGACAGTTTGGAGACAAATTACCTGGTCAGATGGTGGGTTAGTATGGGGACAGATTGGAGACATATTATCTGGTCAGATGGTGGGTTAGTATGGGGACAGTTTGGAGACATATTATCTGCTTAGCTGGGGGGTTAGCTTGGGGACAGTTTGGAGAAATATAATTTTTGTAGATGGTGGGTTAGCATGGGGACAGTTTGGAGACATATTATTTTTGTAGATGGTGGGTTAGCTTGGGGACAGTTTGGAGACATTATTTTTGTAGATGGTGGGTTAGCTTGGGGACAGTTTGGAGAAATATTATTTTTGTAGATGGTGGGTTAGTATGGGAACAGTTTGGAGAAATATTATTTTTGTAGATGGTGGGTTAGCTTGGGGACAGTTTGGAGACATTATTTTTGTAGATGCTGGGTTAGCATGGGAACAGTTTGGAGAAATATTATTTTTGTAGATGGTGGGTTAGCATTGTGACAGTTGGAGACACCTGGTCAGATGGTGGGTTAGCATGGGGACAGTTTTGAGACATATTATTTTTGTAGATGGTGGGTTAGCATTGTGACAGTTGGAGACACCTGGTCAGATGGTGGGTTAGGCTGGTGACAGTTTGGAGACATTATATTTTGGTAGATTGTGGGTTAGCATGGGGACCATTTGGAGACATTATCTGGTCAAATGGTGGGTTAGCATGGGGACATTTTACAGACATATTGTTTGGATGGATGGGGACAGTTTGGAGACATATTACCTGGTCAGATGGTGGGTTAACATGAGCACAGTTGGGAGAGATATTACCCGGTCCGATGTTGGGTTAGCGTTGGGACAGTTCTGAGACATTTTATCTGGTTAGATGGTTGGTTAGCATGGGGACAGTTTGGAGACATATTACCTGGTCAGATGGTGGGTTTCCATGGGACAGTTTGGAGACATTTTATCTGGTTAGATGGTTTGTTAGCATGGGGACAGTTTGGACACATATTACTAGGTCAGATGGTGGATTAGCATGGGGACAGTTTGGAGACATATTACCTGGTCAGATGGTGGGTTAGTATGGGGACAGTTTGGAGACATATTATCTGGTCAGATGGTGGGTAAGCATTGGGACAGTTTGGAGACATATTACCTGGTCAGATGATGGGTTAGCATGGGGACAGTTTGGAGACATATTATCTGGTTAGCTGGTGGCTTAGCATTGGGACAGTTTGGAGACATATTATCTGGTCAGCTGGTGGATTTGCATGGGGACAGTTTGGAGACATATTACCTGGTCAGTCGGTGGGTTAGTATGGGGACAGATTGGAGACATATTATCTGGTCAGATGGTGGGTTAGTATGGGGACAGTTTGGAGACATATTATCTGCTTAGATGGTGGGTTAGCATGGGGACAGTTTGTAGAGATTATATGGTCAGATGGTGGGTTAGCATGGGGACAGAAAGGAGACATTATCTGGTCTTATGGTGAGTTAGCATGTGGACAGTTTGGAGACATAATTTAGGATAGATGGTGGGTTGCATGGGGACTGTTTGGAGACATATTAACTGGTTAGCTGGTGTGTTAGCATGGGGACAGTTTGGACACATATTACTAGGTCAGATGGTGGGTTAGAATGGGGACAGTTTGGAGACATATTATCTGTTTAGAACGTGGGATAGCATTGGGACAGTTTGGAGACATATTACCTGGTCAGATGATGGGTTAGCATGGGGAAGGTTTGGAGACATTATCTGGTCAGATGGTGGGTTAGAATGGGGACAGTTTGGAGACATAAAATCTGGTTAGCTGGTGGGTTAGCATGGGGACAGTTTGGAGACATATTACCTGGTCAGATGGTGGGTTAGTATGGGGACAATTTGGAGACATATTATCTGGTCAGATGGTGGGTTAGTATGGGGACAGTTTGGAGACATATTATCTGCTTAGCTGGGGGGTTAGCTTGGGGACAGTTTGGAGAAATATTATTTTTGTAGATGGTGGGTTAGCATGGGGACAGTTTTGAGACATATTATTTTTGTAGATGGTGGGTTAGCATGGGGACAGTTTGGGGAAATATTATTTTTGTAGATGGTGGGTTAGCATGGGGACAGTTTGGAGAAATATTATTTTTGTAGATGGTGGGTTAGCATGGGGACAGTTTGGAGAAATATTATTTTTGTAGATGGTGGGTTAGCATGGGAAAAGTTTGGAGAAATATTATTTTTGTAGATGGTGGGTTAGCATGGGGACAGTTTGGAGAAATATTATTTTTGTAGATGGTGGGTTAGCATGGGGACAGTTTTGAGACATATTATTTTTGTAGATGGTGGGTTAGCATGGGGACAGTTTGGAGAAATATTATTTTTGTAGATGGTGGGTTAGCATGGGGACAGTTTGGAGACATATTATTTTTGTAGATGGTGGGTTAGCATTGTGACAGTTGGAGACACCTGGTCAGATGGTGGGTTAGCATGGGGACAGTTTGGAGAAATATTATTTTTGTAGATGATGGGTTAGCATGGGGACAGTTTGGAGAAATATTATTTTTCTAGATGGTGGGTTAGCATGGGGACAGTTTAGAGACATATTATTTTTGTAGATGGTGGGTTAGCATGGGAACAGTTTAGTGAAATATTATTTTTGTAGATGGTGGGTTAGCATTGTGACAGTTGGAGACACCTGGTCAGATGGTGGGTTAGCATGGGGATAGTTTGGAGAAATATTATTTTTGTAGATGGTGGGTTAGCATGAGAACAGTTTAGAGACATATTATTTTTGTAGATGGTGGGTTAGCATGGGAACAGTTTGGAGAAATATTATTTTTGTAGATGGTGGGTTAGCATTGTGACAGTTGGAGACACCTGGTCAGATGGTGGGTTAGCATGGGGACAGTTTGGAGACATATTATCTGGTCAAATGGTGGGTTAGCATGGGGACATTTTAGAGACATCTTGTTTGGATGGATGGGGACAGTTTGGAGACATATTACCTGGTCAGATGGTGGGTTAGCATGGGCACAGTTGGGAGAGATATTACCTGGTCCGATGTTGGGTTAGCATTGGGACAGCTTGGAGACAGTTTGGAGACATTTTATCATGTTAGATGGTTGGTTAGCATGGGGACAGTTTAGAGACATATTACCTGGTCAGATGGTGGGTTTGCATGGGGACAGTTTGGAGACATATTATCTGCTTAGATGGTGGGTTAGCATGGGGACAGTTTGTAGAGATTATATGGTCAGATGGTGGGTTAGCATGGGGACAGAATGGAGACATTATCTGGTCTTATGGTGAGTTAGCATGTGGACAGTTTGGAGACATAATTTAGGATAGATGGTGGGTTAGCATGGGCACAGTTTGGAGACATATTATTTGGATAGATGGGGACAGTTTGGAGACATATTATCTGGTTAGATGGTGGGTAAGCATGGGGACAGTTTGGAGACATATTAACTGGTTAGCTGGTGTGTTAGCATGGGGACAGTTTGGACACATATTACTAGGTCAGATGGTGGGTTAGAATGGGGACAGTTTGGAGACATATTATCTGTTTAGAACGTGGGATAGCATTGGGACAGTTTGGAGACATATTACCTGGTCAGATGATGGGTTAGCATGGGGAAGGTTTGGAGACATATTATCTGGTCAGATGGTGGGTTAGTATGGGGACAGTTTGGAGACATATTATCTGCTTAGCTGGGGTGTTAGCTTGGGGACAGTTTGGAGAAATATTATTTTTGTAGATGGTGGGTTAGCATGGGGACAGTTTTGAGACATATTATTTTTGTAGATGGTGGGTTAGCATGGGGACAGTTTGGGGAAATATTATTTTTGTAGATGGTGGGTTAGCATGGGGACAGTTTGGAGAAATATTATTTTTGTAGATGGTGGGTTAGCATGGGGACAGTTTGGAGAAATATTATTTTTGTAGATGGTGGGTTAGCATGGGAACAGTTTGGAGAAATATTATTTTTGTAGATGGTGGGTTAGCATGGGGACAGTTTGGAGAAATATTATTTTTGTAGATGGTGGGTTAGCATGGGGACAGTTTTGAGACATATTATTTTTGTAGATGGTGGGTTAGCATGGGGACAGTTTGGAGAAATATTATTTTTGTAGATGGTGGGTTAGCATGGGGACAGTTTGGAGACATATTATTTTTGTAGATGGTGGGTTAGCATTGTGACAGTTGGAGACACCTGGTCAGATGGTGGGTTAGCATGGGGACAGTTTGGAGAAATATTATTTTTGTAGATGGTGGGTTAGCATGGGGACAGTTTGGAGAAATATTATTTTTCTAGATGGTGGGTTAGCATGGGGACAGTTTAGAGACATATTATTTTTGTAGATGGTGGGTTAGCATGGGAACAGTTTAGAGAAATATTATTTTTGTAGATGGTGGGTTAGCATTGTGACAGTTGGAGACACCTGGTCAGATGGTGGGTTAGCATGGGGATAGTTTGGAGAAATATTATTTTTGTAGATGGTGGGTTAGCATGAGAACAGTTTAGAGACATATTATTTTTGTAGATGGTGGGTTAGCATGGGAACAGTTTGGAGAAATATTATTTTTGTAGATGGTGGGTTAGCATTGTGACAGTTGGAGACACCTGGTCAGATGGTGGGTTAGCATGGGGACAGTTTGGAGACATATTATCTGGTCAAATGGTGGGTTAGCATGGGGACATTTTAGAGACATCTTGTTTGGATGGATGGGGACAGTTTGGAGACATATTACCTGGTCAGATGGTGGGTTAGCATGGGCACAGTTGGGAGAGATATTACCTGGTCCAATGTTGGGTTAGCATTGGGACAGCTTGGAGACAGTTTGGAGACATTTTATCATGTTAGATGGTTGGTTAGCATGGGGACAGTTTAGAGACATATTACCTGGTCAGATGGTGGGTTTGCATGGGGACAGTTTGGAGACATATTATCTGCTTAGATGGTGGGTTAGCATGGGGACAGTTTGTAGAGATTATATGGTCAGATGGTGGGTTAGCATGGGGACAGAATGGAGACATTATCTGGTCTTATGGTGAGTTAGCATGTGGACAGTTTGGAGACATAATTTAGGATAGATGGTGGGTTAGCATGGGGACTGTTTGGAGACATGATTTAGTCAGATGGTGGGATAGCATGGGGACAGTTTCTAGACATATTATTTGGATAGATGGTGGGTTAGCATGGGGACAGTTTGGACACATCTGGTTAGATGATGGGTTAGCATGGGGACAGTTTGGAGACATATTATTTGGATAGATGGGGACAGTTTGGAGACATATTATCTGGTTAGATGGTGGGTAAGCATGGGGACAGTTAGGAGACATATTAACTGGTTAGCTGGTGGGTTAGCATTGGGACAGTTTGGAGGCATATTATCTGGTCAGCTGGTGGATTAGCATGCGGACAGTTTGGAGACAAATTACCTGGTCAGATGGTGGGTTAGTATGGGGACAGATTGGAGACATATTATCTGGTCAGATGGTGGGTTAGTATGGGGACAGTTTGGAGACATATTATCTGCTTAGCTGGGGGGTTAGCTTGGGGACAGTTTGGAGAAATATTATTTTTGTAGATGGTGGGTTAGCATGGGGACAGTTTGGAGACATATTATTTTTGTAGATGGTGGGTTAGCTTGGGGACAGTTTGGAGACATTATTTTTGTAGATGGTGGGTTAGCTTGGGGACAGTTTGGAGAAATATTATTTTTGTAGATGGTGGGTTAGTATGGGAACAGTTTGGAGAAATATTATTTTTGTAGATGCTGGGTTAGCATGGGAACAGTTTGGAGAAATATTATTTTTGTAGATGGTGGGTTAGCATTGTGACAGTTGGAGACACCTGGTCAGATGGTGGGTTAGCATGGGGACAGTTTTGAGACATATTATTTTTGTAGATGGTGGGTTAGCATTGTGACAGTTGGAGACACCTGGTCAGATGGTGGGTTAGGCTGGTGACAGTTTGGAGAAATATTATTTTTGTAGATGGTGGGTTAGCATGAGAACAGTTTAGAGACATATTATTTTTGTAGATGGTGGGTTAGCATGGGAACAGTTTGGAGAAATATTATTTTTGTAGATGGTGGGTTAGCATTGTGACAGTTGGAGACACCTGGTCAGATGGTGGGTTAGCATGGGGACAGTTTGGAGACATATTATCTGGTCAAATGGTGGGTTAGCATGGGGACATTTTAGAGACATCTTGTTTGGATGGATGGGGACAGTTTGGAGACATATTACCTGGTCAGATGGTGGGTTAGCATGGGCACAGTTGGGAGAGATATTACCTGGTCCAATGTTGGGTTAGCATTGGGACAGCTTGGAGACAGTTTGGAGACATTTTATCATGTTAGATGGTTGGTTAGCATGGGGACAGTTTAGAGACATATTACCTGGTCAGATGGTGGGTTTGCATGGGGACAGTTTGGAGACATATTATCTGCTTAGATGGTGGGTTAGCATGGGGACAGTTTGTAGAGATTATATGGTCAGATGGTGGGTTAGCATGGGGACAGAATGGAGACATTATCTGGTCTTATGGTGAGTTAGCATGTGGACAGTTTGGAGACATAATTTAGGATAGATGGTGGGTTAGCATGGGGACTGTTTGGAGACATGATTTAGTCAGATGGTGGGATAGCATGGGGACAGTTTCTAGACATATTATTTGGATAGATGGTGGGTTAGCATGGGGACAGTTTGGACACATCTGGTTAGATGATGGGTTAGCATGGGGACAGTTTGGAGACATATTATTTGGATAGATGGGGACAGTTTGGAGACATATTATCTGGTTAGATGGTGGGTAAGCATGGGGACAGTTAGGAGACATATTAACTGGTTAGCTGGTGGGTTAACATTGGGACAGTTTGGAGGCATATTATCTGGTCAGCTGGTGGATTAGCATGCGGACAGTTTGGAGACAAATTACCTGGTCAGATGGTGGGTTAGTATGGGGACAGATTGGAGACATATTATCTGGTCAGATGGTGGGTTAGTATGGGGACAGTTTGGAGACATATTATCTGCTTAGCTGGGGGGTTAGCTTGGGGACAGTTTGGAGAAATATTATTTTTGTAGATGGTGGGTTAGCATGGGGACAGTTTGGAGACATATTATTTTTGTAGATGGTGGGTTAGCTTGGGGACAGTTTGGAGACATTATTTTTGTAGATGGTGGGTTAGCTTGGGGACAGTTTGGAGAAATATTATTTTTGTAGATGGTGGGTTAGTATGGGAACAGTTTGGAGAAATATTATTTTTGTAGATGCTGGGTTAGCATGGGAACAGTTTGGAGAAATATTATTTTTGTAGATGGTGGGTTAGCATTGTGACAGTTGGAGACACCTGGTCAGATGGTGGGTTAGCATGGGGACAGTTTTGAGACATATTATTTTTGTAGATGGTGGGTTAGCATTGTGACAGTTGGAGACACCTGGTCAGATGGTGGGTTAGGCTGGTGACAGTTTGGAGACATTATATTTTGGTAGATTGTGGGTTAGCATGGGGACCATTTGGAGACATTATCTGGTCAAATGGTGGGTTAGCATGGGGACATTTTACAGACATATTGTTTGGATGGATGGGGACAGTTTGGAGACATATTACCTGGTCAGATGGTGGGTTAACATGAGCACAGTTGGGAGAGATATTACCCGGTCCGATGTTGGGTTAGCGTTGGGACAGTTCTGAGACATTTTATCTGGTTAGATGGTTGGTTAGCATGGGGACAGTTTGGAGACATATTACCTGGTCAGATGGTGGGTTTCCATGGGACAGTTTGGAGACATTTTATCTGGTTAGATGGTTTGTTAGCATGGGGACAGTTTGGACACATATTACTAGGTCAGATGGTGGATTAGCATGGGGACAGTTTGGAGACATATTACCTGGTCAGATGGTGGGTTAGTATGGGGACAGTTTGGAGACATATTATCTGGTCAGATGGTGGGTAAGCATTGGGACAGTTTGGAGACATATTACCTGGTCAGATGATGGGTTAGCATGGGGACAGTTTGGAGACATATTATCTGGTTAGCTGGTGGCTTAGCATTGGGACAGTTTGGAGACATATTATCTGGTCAGCTGGTGGATTTGCATGGGGACAGTTTGGAGACATATTACCTGGTCAGTCGGTGGGTTAGTATGGGGACAGATTGGAGACATATTATCTGGTCAGATGGTGGGTTAGTATGGGGACAGTTTGGAGATATATTATCTGCTTAGATGGTGGGTTAGCATGGGGACAGTTTGTAGAGATTATATGGTCAGATGGTGGGTTAGCATGGGGACAGAAAGGAGACATTATCTGGTCTTATGGTGAGTTAGCATGTGGACAGTTTGGAGACATAATTTAGGATAGATGGTGGGTTGCATGGGGACTGTTTGGAGACATGATTTAGTCAGATGGTGGGATAGCATGGGGACAGTTTCTAGACATATTATTTGGATAGATGGTGAGTTAGCATGGGGACAGTTTGGAGACATATTAACTGGTTAGCTGGTGGGTTAGCATGGGGACAGTTTGGAGACATATTAACTGGTTAGCTGGTGGGTTAGAATGGGGACAGTTTGGAGACATATTACCTGCTCAGATGATGGGTTAGCATGGGGACAGTTTGGAGACATATTACCTGGTCAGATGGTGGGTTAGAATGGGGACAGTTTGGAGACATATTACCTGCTCAGATGATGGGTTAGCATGGGGACTGTTTGGAGACATATTATCTGGTTAGCTGGTGGGTTAGCATTGGGACAGTTTGGAGACATATTATCTGGTCAGCTGGTGGATTAGCATGGGGACAGTTTGGAGACATATTACCTGGTCAGATGGTGGGATAGTATGGGGACAGTTTGGAGACATATTATCTGGTCAGATGGTGGGTAAGCATTGGGACAGTTTGGAGACATATTACCTGGTCAGATGATGGGTTAGCATGGGGACAGTTTGGAGACATATTATCTGGTCAGCTGGTGGATTAGCATGGGGACAGTTTGGAGACATATTACCTGGTCAGATGGTGGGTTAGTATGGGGACAGATTGGAGACATATTATCTGGTCAGATGGTGGGTTAGTATGGGGACAGTTTGGAGACATATTATCTGGTTAGCTGGGGGGTTAGCTTGGGGACAGTTTGGAGAAATATTATTTTTGTAGATGGTGGGTTAGCATGGGGACAGTTTGGAGACATATTATTTTTGTAGATGGTGGGTTAGCATGGGAACAGTTTGGAGAAATATTATTTTTGTAGATGGTGGGTTAGCATGGGGACAGTTTTGAGACATATTATATTTGTAGATGGTGGGTTAGCATTGTGACAGTTGGAGACACCTGGTCAGATGGTGGGTTAGCCTGGGGACAGTTTGGAGACATTTTATTTTGGTAGATTGTGGGTTAGCATGGGGACCATTTGGAGACATATTATCTGGTGAAATGGTGGGTTAGCATGGGGACATTTTACAGACATATTGTTTGGATGGATTGGGACAGTTTGGAGACATATTACCTGGTCAGATGGTGGGTTAACATGAGCACAGTTGGGAGAGATATTACCCGGTCCGATGTTGGGTTAGCGTTGGGACAGTTTGGAGTCATTTTATCTGGTTAGATGGTTGGTTAGCATGGGGACAGTTTGGAGACATATTATCTGGTCAGATGGTTGGATTTGCATGGGGGACAGTTTGGAGACATATTACTTGGTCAGATTGTGGGTTTGCATGGGGACAGTTTGGAGACATATTACCTGGTTAGAAGGTTGGTTAGCATTGGGACAGTTTGTAGAGATTATATGGTCAGATGGTGGGTTAGCATGGGGACAGAAAGGAGACATTATCTGGTCTTATGGTGAGTTAGCATGTGGACAGTTTGGAGACATAATTTAGGATAGATGGTGGGTTAGCATGGGGACTGTTTGGAGACATGATTTAGTCAGATGGTGGGATAGCATGGGGACAGTTTCTAGACATATTATTTGGATAGATGGTGGGTTAGCATGGGGACAGTTTGGACACATTTTACCTGGTCAGATGGTGGGTTAGAATGGGGACAGTTTGGAGACATATTACCTGCTCAGATGATGGGTTAGCATGGGGACAGTTTGGAGACATATTATCTGGTTAGCTGGTGGGTTAGCATTGGGACAGTTTGGAGACATATTATTTGGTCAGCTGGTGGATTAGCATGGGGACAGTTTGGAGACATATTACCTGGTCAGATAGTGGGTTTCCATGGGACAGTTTGGAGACATTTTATCTGGTTAGCTGGTGGGTTAGCATTGGGACAGTTTGGAGACATATTATCTGGTCAGATGGTTGGTTAGCATGGGGACAGTTTGGAGACATATTACCTGGTCAGATGGTGGGTTTCCATGGGACAGTTTGGAGACATTTTATCTGGTTAGATGGTTTGTTAGCATGGGGACAGGTTGGAGACATTACCTGGTCAGATGGTGGGTTAGCATTGGGACAGTTTGGAGGCATATTATCTGGTCAGCTGGTGGATTAGCATGCGGACAGTTTGGAGACAAATTACCTGGTCAGATGGTGGGTTAGTATGGGGACAGATTGGAGACATATTATCTGGTCAGATGGTGGGTTAGTATGGGGACAGTTTGGAGACATATTATCTGCTTAGCTGGGGGGTTAGCTTGGGGACAGTTTGGAGAAATATTATTTTTGTAGATGGTGGGTTAGCATGGGGACAGTTTGGAGACATATTATTTTTGTAGATGGTGGGTTAGCTTGGGGACAGTTTGGAGACATTATTTTTGTAGATGGTGGGTTAGCTTGGGGACAGTTTGGAGAAATATTATTTTTGTAGATGGTGGGTTAGTATGGGAACAGTTTGGAGAAATATTATTTTTGTAGATGGTGGGTTAGCTTGGGGACAGTTTGGAGACATTATTTTTGTAGATGCTGGGTTAGCATGGGAACAGTTTGGAGAAATATTATTTTTGTAGATGGTGGGTTAGCATTGTGACAGTTGGAGACACCTGGTCAGATGGTGGGTTAGCATGGGGACAGTTTTGAGACATATTATTTTTGTAGATGGTGGGTTAGCATTGTGACAGTTGGAGACACCTGGTCAGATGGTGGGTTAGGCTGGTGACAGTTTGGAGACATTATATTTTGGTAGATTGTGGGTTAGCATGGGGACCATTTGGAGACATTATCTGGTCAAATGGTGGGTTAGCATGGGGACATTTTACAGACATATTGTTTGGATGGATGGGGACAGTTTGGAGACATATTACCTGGTCAGATGGTGGGTTAACATGAGCACAGTTGGGAGAGATATTACCCGGTCCGATGTTGGGTTAGCGTTGGGACAGTTCTGAGACATTTTATCTGGTTAGATGGTTGGTTAGCATGGGGACAGTTTGGAGACATATTACCTGGTCAGATGGTGGGTTTCCATGGGACAGTTTGGAGACATTTTATCTGGTTAGATGGTTTGTTAGCATGGGGACAGTTTGGACACATATTACTAGGTCAGATGGTGGATTAGCATGGGGACAGTTTGGAGACATACTACCTGGTCAGATGGTGGGTTAGTATGGGGACAGTTTGGAGACATATTATCTGGTCAGATGGTGGGTAAGCATTGGGACAGTTTGGAGACATATTACCTGGTCAGATGATGGGTTAGCATGGGGACAGTTTGGAGACATATTATCTGGTTAGCTGGTGGCTTAGCATTGGGACAGTTTGGAGACATATTATCTGGTCAGCTGGTGGATTTGCATGGGGACAGTTTGGAGACATATTACCTGGTCAGTCGGTGGGTTAGTATGGGGACAGATTGGAGACATATTATCTGGTCAGATGGTGGGTTAGTATGGGGACAGTTTGGAGACATATTATCTGCTTAGATGGTGGGTTAGCATGGGGACAGTTTGTAGAGATTATATGGTCAGATGGTGGGTTAGCATGGGGACAGAAAGGAGACATTATCTGGTCTTATGGTGAGTTAGCATGTGGACAGTTTGGAGACATAATTTAGGATAGATGGTGGGTTGCATGGGGACTGTTTGGAGACATGATTTAGTCAGATGGTGGGATAGCATGGGGACAGTTTCTAGACATATTATTTGGATAGATGGTGAGTTAGCATGGGGACAGTTTGGAGACATATTAACTGGTTAGCTGGTGGGTTAGCATGGGGACAGTTTGGAGACATATTAACTGGTTAGCTGGTGGGTTAGAATGGGGACAGTTTGGAGACATATTACCTGCTCAGATGATGGGTTAGCATGGGGACAGTTTGGAGACATATTACCTGGTCAGATGGTGGGTTAGAATGGGGACAGTTTGGAGACATATTACCTGCTCAGATGATGGGTTAGCATGGGGACTGTTTGGAGACATATTATCTGGTTAGCTGGTGGGTTAGCATTGGGACAGTTTGGAGACATATTATCTGGTCAGCTGGTGGATTAGCATGGGGACAGTTTGGAGACATATTACCTGGTCAGATGGTGGGATAGTATGGGGACAGTTTGGAGACATATTATCTGGTCAGATGGTGGGTAAGCATTGGGACAGTTTGGAGACATATTACCTGGTCAGATGATGGGTTAGCATGGGGACAGTTTGGAGACATATTATCTGGTCAGCTGGTGGATTAGCATGGGGACAGTTTGGAGACATATTACCTGGTCAGATGGTGGGTTAGTATGGGGACAGATTGGAGACATATTATCTGGTCAGATGGTGGGTTAGTATGGGGACAGTTTGGAGACATATTATCTGGTTAGCTGGGGGGTTAGCTTGGGGACAGTTTGGAGAAATATTATTTTTGTAGATGGTGGGTTAGCATGGGGACAGTTTGGAGACATATTATTTTTGTAGATGGTGGGTTAGCATGGGAACAGTTTGGAGAAATATTATTTTTGTAGATGGTGGGTTAGCATGGGGACAGTTTGGAGACATATTATTTTTGTAGATGGTGGGTTAGCTTGGGGACAGTTTGGAGACATTATTTTTGTAGATGGTGGGTTAGCATGGGGACAGTTTGGAGACATATTACCTGGTCAGATGGTGGGATAGTATGGGGACAGTTTGGAGACATATTATCTGGTCAGATGGTGGGTAAGCATTGGGACAGTTTGGAGACATATTACCTGGTCAGATGATGGGTTAGCATGGGGACAGTTTGGAGACATACTATCTGGTCAGATGGTGGGTTAACATGAGCACAGTTGGGAGAGATATTACCCGGTCCGATGTTGGGTTAGCGTTGGGACAGTTTGGAGTCATTTTATCTGGTTAGATGGTTGGTTAGCATGGGGACAGTTTGGAGACATATTACCTGGTCAGATGGTGGGTTTCCATGGGACAGTTTGGAGACATTTTATCTGGTTAGATGGTTGGTTAGCATGGGGACAGTTTGGAGACATATTATCTGGTCAGATGGTTGGATTTGCATGGGGGACAGTTTGGAGACATATTACTTGGTCAGATTGTGGGTTTGCATGGGGACAGTTTGGAGACATATTACCTGGTTAGAAGGTTGGTTAGCATTGGGACAGTTTGTAGACATTACCTGGTCAGATGGTGAGTTAGCATGGGGACAGTTTGGAGTCATTTTATCTGGTTAGATGGTTGGTTAGCATGGGGACAGTTTGGAGACATATTACCTGGTCAGATGGTGGGTTTCCATGGGACAGTTTGGAGACATTTTATCTGGTTAGATGGTTGGTTAGCATGGGGACAGTTTGGAGACATATTATCTGGTCAGATGGTTGGATTTGCATGGTGGACAGTTTGGAGACATATTACTTGGTCAGATTGTGGGTTTGCATGGGGACAGTTTGGAGACATATTACCTGGTTAGAAGGTTGGTTAGCATTGGGACAGTTTGTAGACATTACCTGGTCAGATGGTGAGTTAGCATGGGGACAGTTTGGAGACATATTATCTGCTTAGATGGTTGGTTAGCATGGGGACAGTTTGTAGAGATTATATGGTCAGATGGTGGGTTAGCATGGAGACAGAAAGGAGACATTATCTGGTCTTATGGTGAGTTAGCATGTGGACAGTTTGGAGACATAATTTAGGATAGATGGTGGGTTAGCATGGGGACAGTTTGGAGAAATATTATTTTTGTAGATGGTGGGTTAGCATGGGGACAGTTTTGAGACATATTATTTTTGTAGATGGTGGGTTAGCATTTTGACAGTTGGAGACACCTGGTCAGATGGTGGGTTAGCCTGGGGACAGTTTGGAGACATTTTATTTTGGTAGATTGTGGGTTAGCATGGGGCCCATTTGGAGACATATTATCTGGTGAAATGGTGGGTTAGCATGGGGACATTTTACAGACATATTGTTTGGATGGATGGGGACAGTTTGGAGACATATTACCTGGTCAGATGGTGGGTTAACATGAGCACAGTTTGGAGAGATATTACCCGGTCCGATGTTGGGTTAGCGTTGGGACAGTTTGGAGTCATTTTATCTGGTTAGATGGTTGGTTAGCATGGGGACAGTTTGGAGACATATTACCTGGTCAGATGGTGGGTTTCCATGGGACAGTTTGGAGACATTTTTTCTGGTTAGATGGCTGGTTAGCATGGGGACAGTTTGGAGACATATTATCTGGTCAGATGGTTGGATTAGCATGGGGGACAGTTTGGAGACAGATTACTTGGTCAGATTGTGGGTTTGCATGGGGACAGTTTGGAGGCATATTACCTGGTTAGAAGGTTGGTTAGCATTGGGACAGTTTGTAGACATTACCTGGTCAGATGGTGGGTTAGCATGGGGACAGTTTGGAGACATATTATCTGGTCAGATGGTGGGTAAGCATTGGGACAGTTTGGAGACATATTACCTGGTCAGATGATGGGTTAGCATGGGGACAGTTTGGAGACATACTATCTGGTCAGATGGTGGGTTAACATGAGCACAGTTGGGAGAGATATTACCCGGTCCGATGTTGGGTTAGCGTTGGGACAGTTTGGAGTCATTTTATCTGGTTAGATGGTTGGTTAGCATGGGGACAGTTTGGAGACATATTACCTGGTAAGATGGTGGGTTTCCATGGGACAGTTTGGAGACATTTTATCTGGTTAGATGGTTGGTTAGCATGGGGAAAGTTTGGAGACATATTATCTGGTCAGATGGTTGGATTTGCATGGGGGACAGTTTGGAGACATATTACTTGGTCAGATTGTGGGTTTGCATGGGGACAGTTTGGAGACATATTACCTGGTTAGAAGGTTGGTTAGCATTGGGACAGTTTGTAGACATTACCTGGTCAGATGGTGGGTTAGCATGGGGACAGTTTGGAGACATATTATCTGCTTAGATGGTGGGTTAGCATGGGGACAGTTTGTAGAGATTATATGGTCAGATGGTGGGTTAGCATGGGGACAGAAAGGAGACATTATCTGGTCTTATGGTGAGTTAGCATGTGGACAGTTTGGAGACATAATTTAGGATAGATGGTGGGTTAGCATGGGGACTGTTTGGAGACATGATTTAGTCAGATGGTGGGATAGCATGGGGACAGTTTCTAGACATATTATTTGGATAGATGGTGGGTTAGCATGGGGACAGTTTGGAGACATATTAACTGGTTAGCTGGTGGGTTAGCATTGGGACAGTTTGGAGACATATTATCTGGTCAGCTGGTGGATTAGCATGGGGACAGTTTGGAGACATATTACCTGGTCAGATGGTGGGATAGTATGGGGACAGTTTGGAGACATATTATCTGGTCAGATGGTGGGTAAGCATTGGGACAGTTTGGAGACATATTACCTGGTCAGATGATGGGTTAGCATGGGGACAGTTTGGAGACATATTATCTGGTCAGATGGTGGGTTAACATGAGCACAGTTGGGAGAGATATTACCCGGTCCGATGTTGGGTTAGCGTTGGGACAGTTTGGAGTCACTTTATCTGGTTAGATGGTTGGTTAGCATGGGGACAGTTTGGAGACATATTACCTGGTCAGATGGTGGGTTTCCATGGGACAGTTTGGAGACATTTTATCTGGTTAGATGGTTGGTTAGCATGGGGACAGTTTGGAGACATATTATCTGGTCAGATGGTTGGATTTGCATGGGGGACAGTTTGGAGACATATTACTTGGTCAGATTGTGGGTTTGCATGGGGACAGTTTGGAGACATATTACCTGGTTAGAAGGTTGGTTAGCATTGGGACAGTTTGTAGACATTACCTGGTCAGATGGTGGGTTAGCATGGGGACAGTTTGGAGACATATTATCTGCTTAGATGGTGGGTTAGCATGGGGACAGTTTGTAGAGATTATATGGTCAGATGGTGAGTTAGCATGGGGACAGAAAGGAGACATCTGGTCTTATGGTGAGTTAGCATGTGGACAGTTTGGAGACATAATTTAGGATAGATGGTGGGTTAGCATGGGGACTGTTTGGAGACATGATTTAGTCAGATGGTGGGATAGCATGGGGACAGTTTCTAGACATATTATTTGGATAGATGGTGGGTTAGCATGGGGACAGTTTGGAGACATATTAACTGGTTAGCTGGTGGGTTAGCATGGGGACAGTTTGGACACATATTACCTGGTCAGATGGTGGATTAGAATGGGGACAGTTTGGAGACATATTACCTGCTCAGATGATGGGTTAGCATGGGGACAGTTTGGAGACATATTACCTGGTCAGATGGTGGGTTAGAATGGGGACAGTTTGGAGACATATTACCTGCTCAGATGATGGGTTAGCATGGGGACTGTTTGGAGACATATTATCTGGTTAGCTGGTGGGTTAGCATTGGGACAGTTTGGAGACATATTATCTGGTCAGCTGGTGGATTAGCATGGGGACAGTTTGGAGACATATTACCTGGTCAGATGGTGGGATAGTATGGGGACAGTTTGGAGACATATTATCTGGTCAGATGGTGGGTAAGCATTGGGACAGTTTGGAGACATATTACCTGGTCAGATGATGGGTTAGCATGGGGACAGTTTGGAGACATACTATCTGGTCAGATGGTGGGTTAACATGAGCACAGTTGGGAGAGATATTACCCGGTCCGATGTTGGGTTAGCGTTGGGACAGTTTGGAGTCATTTTATCTGGTTAGATGGTTGGTTAGCATGGGGACAGTTTGGAGACATATTACCTGGTCAGATGGTGGGTTTCCATGGGACAGTTTGGAGACATTTTATCTGGTTAGATGGTTGGTTAGCATGGGGACAGTTTGGAGACATATTATCTGGTCAGATGGTTGGATTTGCATGGGGGACAGTTTGGAGACATATTACTTGGTCAGATTGTGGGTTTGCATGGGGACAGTTTGGAGACATATTACCTGGTTAGAAGGTTGGTTAGCATTGGGACAGTTTGTAGACATTACCTGGTCAGATGGTGGGTTAGCATGGGGACAGTTTGGAGACATATTATCTGCTTAGATGGTGGGTTAGCATGGGGACAGTTTGTAGAGATTATATGGTCAGATGGTGGGTTAGCATGGGGACAGAAAGGAGACATTATCTGGTCTTATGGTGAGTTAGCATGTGGACAGTTTGGAGACATAATTTAGGATAGATGGTGGGTTAGCATGGGGACTGTTTGGAGACATGATTTAGTCAGATGGTGGGATAGCATGGGGACAGTTTCTAGACATATTATTTGGATAGATGGTGGGTTAGCATGGGGACAGTTTGGAGACATATTAACTGGTTAGCTGGTGGGTTAGCATTGGACAGTTTGGAGACATATTATCTGGTCAGCTGGTGGATTAGCATGGGGACAGTTTGGAGACATATTACCTGGTCAGATGGTGGGATAGTATGGGGACAGTTTGGAGACATATTATCTGGTCAGATGGTGGGTAAGCATTGGGACAGTTTGGAGACATATTACCTGGTCAGATGATGGGTTAGCATGGGGACAGTTTGGAGACATATTATCTGGTTAGATGGTGGGTTAACATGAGCACAGTTGGGAGAGATATTACCCGGTCCGATGTTGGGTTAGCGTTGGGACAGTTTGGAGTCATTTTATCTGGTTAGATGGTTGGTTAGCATGGGGACAGTTTGGAGACATATTACCTGGTCAGATGGTGGGTTTCCATGGGACAGTTTGGAGACATTTTATCTGGTTAGATGGTTGGTTAGCATGGGGACAGTTTGGAGACATATTATCTGGTCAGATGGTTGGATTTGCATGGGGGATGGTTTGGAGACATATTACTTGGTCAGATTGTGGGTTTGCATGGGGACAGTTTGGAGACATATTATCTGGTCAGCTGGTGGATTAGCATGGGGACAGTTTGGAGACATATTACCTGGTCAGATGGTGGGTTAGTATGGGGACAGATTGGAGACATATTATCTGGTCAGATGGTGGGTTAGTATGGGGACAGTTTGGAGACATATTATCTGGTTAGCTGGGGGGTTAGCTTGGGGACAGTTTGGAGAAATATTATTTTTGTAGATGGTGGGTTAGCATGGGGACAGTTTGGAGACATATTATTTTTGTAGATGGTGGGTTAGCATGGGAACAGTTTGGAGAAATATTATTTTTGTAGATGGTGGGTTAGCATGGGGACAGTTTTGAGACATATTATTTTTGTAGATGGTGGGTTAGCATTGTGACAGTTGGAGACACCTGGTCAGATGGTGGGTTAGCCTGGGGACAGTTTGGAGACATTTTATTTTGGTAGATTGTGGGTTAGCATGGGGACCATTTGGAGACATATTATCTGGTGAAATGGTGGGTTAGCATGGGGACATTTTACAGACATATTGTTTGGATGGATGGGGACAGTTTGGAGACATATTACCTGGTCAGATGGTGGGTTAACATGAGCACAGTTTGGAGAGATATTACCCGGTCCGATGTTGGGTTAGCGTTGGGACAGTTTGGAGTCATTTTATCTGGTTAGATGGTTGGTTAGAATGGGGACAGTTTGGAGACATTATATGGTCAGATGGTGGGTTAGCATGGGGACAGAAAGGAGACATTATCTGGTCTTATGGTGAGTTAGCATGTGGACAGTTTGGAGACATAATTTAGGATAGATGGTGGGTTAGCATGGGGACTGTTTGGAGACATGATTTAGTCAGATGGTGGGATAGCATGGGGACAGTTTCTAGACATATTATTTGGATAGATGGTGGGTTAGCATGGGGACAGTTTGGAGACATATTAACTGGTTAGCTGGTGGGTTAGCATTGGACAGTTTGGAGACATATTATCTGGTCAGCTGGTGGATTAGCATGGGGACAGTTTGGAGACATATTACCTGGTCAGATGGTGGGATAGTATGGGGACAGTTTGGAGACATATTATCTGGTCAGATGGTGGGTAAGCATTGGGACAGTTTGGAGACATATTACCTGGTCAGATGATGGGTTAGCATGGGGACAGTTTGGAGACATATTATCTGGTTAGATGGTGGGTTAACATGAGCACAGTTGGGAGAGATATTACCCGGTCCGATGTTGGGTTAGCGTTGGGACAGTTTGGAGTCATTTTATCTGGTTAGATGGTTGGTTAGCATGGGGACAGTTTGGAGACATATTACCTGGTCAGATGGTGGGTTTCCATGGGACAGTTTGGAGACATTTTATCTGGTTAGATGGTTGGTTAGCATGGGGACAGTTTGGAGACATATTATCTGGTCAGATGGTTGGATTTGCATGGGGGATGGTTTGGAGACATATTACTTGGTCAGATTGTGGGTTTGCATGGGGACAGTTTGGAGACATATTATCTGGTCAGCTGGTGGATTAGCATGGGGACAGTTTGGAGACATATTACCTGGTCAGATGGTGGGTTAGTATGGGGACAGATTGGAGACATATTATCTGGTCAGATGGTGGGTTAGTATGGGGACAGTTTGGAGACATATTATCTGGTTAGCTGGGGGGTTAGCTTGGGGACAGTTTGGAGAAATATTATTTTTGTAGATGGTGGGTTAGCATGGGGACAGTTTGGAGACATATTATTTTTGTAGATGGTGGGTTAGCATGGGAACAGTTTGGAGAAATATTATTTTTGTAGATGGTGGGTTAGCATGGGGACAGTTTTGAGACATATTATTTTTGTAGATGGTGGGTTAGCATTGTGACAGTTGGAGACACCTGGTCAGATGGTGGGTTAGCCTGGGGACAGTTTGGAGACATTTTATTTTGGTAGATTGTGGGTTAGCATGGGGACCATTTGGAGACATATTATCTGGTGAAATGGTGGGTTAGCATGGGGACATTTTACAGACATATTGTTTGGATGGATGGGGACAGTTTGGAGACATATTACCTGGTCAGATGGTGGGTTAACATGAGCACAGTTTGGAGAGATATTACCCGGTCCGATGTTGGGTTAGCGTTGGGACAGTTTGGAGTCATTTTATCTGGTTAGATGGTTGGTTAGAATGGGGACAGTTTGGAGACATATTACCTGGTCAGATGGTGGGTTTCCATGGGACAGTTTGGAGACATTTTATCTGGTTAGATGCTTGGTTAGCATGGGGACAGTTTGGAGACATATTATCTGGTCAGATTGTTGGATTAGCATGGGGGACAGTTTGGAGACAGATTATTTGGTCAGATTGTGGGTTTGCATGGGGACAGTTTGGAGGCATATTACCTGGTCAGATGGTGGGTTAGCATGGGGACAAAATGGAGACATGATCTGGTCTTGTGGTGGGTTAGCATGGGGATAGTTTGGAGACATATTATTTTTGTAGATGATGGGTTAGCCTTGTGACAGTTGGAGACACCTGGTCAGATGGTGGGTTAGCATGGGGACAGTTTAGAGACATATTATTTTTGTAGATGGTGGGTTAGCTTGGGGACAGTTTGGAGACATATTATTTTTGTAGATGGTGGGTTAGCATGGGGACAGTTTGGAGACATATTACCTGGTCAGATGGTGGGTTAACATGAGCACAGTTGGGAGAGATATTATCTGGTCAGATGGTGGGTTAGCTTGGGGTCAGTTTGGAGACATTACCTGGTCAGATGGTGGGTTAGCATGGGGACAGTTTGGAAACATATTACCTGGTCAGATTGTGGGTTTGCATGGGGACAGTTTGGAGACATATTATCTGGTCAGATGGTGGGTTAGCGTGGGGACAGTTTGGAGACATATTATCTGGTTAGCTGGTGGGTTAGCATTGGGACAGTTTGGAGACATATTATTTGGTCAGCTGGTGGATTAGCATGGGGACAGTTTGGAGACATATTACCTGGTCAGATGGTGGGTTAGTATGGGGACAGTTTGGAGACATATTATCTGGTCAGATGGTGGGTAAGCATGGGGACAGTTTGGAGACATATTAACTGGTTAGCTGGTGGGTTAGCATGGGGACAGTTTGGACACATATTACCTGGTCAGATGGTGGGTTAGAATGGGGACAGTTTGGAGACATATTATCTGTTTATAATGTGGGATAGCAATGGGACAGTTTGGAGACATATTACCTGGTCAGATGATGGGTTAGCATGGGGACAGTTTGGAGACATATTATCTGGTTAGCTGGTGGGTTAGCATTGGGACAGTTTGGAGACATATTATCTGGTCAGCTGGTGGATTAGCATGGTGACAGTTTGGAGACATATTACCTGGTCAGATGGTGGGTTAGTATGGGGACAGTTTGGAGACATATTATCTGGTCAGATGGTGGGTTAGTATGGGGAAAGTTTGGAGACATATTATCTGGTCAGCTGGGGGGTTAGTATGGGGACAGTTTGGAGACATATTATCTGGTCAGATGGTGGGTTAGTATGGGGAAAGTTTGGAGACATATTATCTGGTCAGCTGGGGGGTTAGCATGGGAACATTTTGGAGAAATATTATTTTTGTAGATGGTGGGTTAGCATGGGGACAGTTTGGAGACATATTATTTTTGTAGATGGTGGGTTAGCATGGGGACAGTTTGGAGACATTATTTTTGTAGATGGTGGGTTAGCATGGGAACAGTTTGGAGAAATATTATTTTTGTAGATGGTGGGTTAGCATGGGGACAGTTTTGAGACATATTATTTTTGTAGATGCTGGGTTAGCATTGTGACAGTTGGAGACACCTGGTCAGATGGTGGGTTAGCCTGGGGACAGTCTGGAGACATTTTATTTTGGTAGAATGTGGGTTAGCATGGGGACCATTTGGAGACATATTATCTGGTCAAATGGTGGGTTAGCATGGGGACATTTTACAGACATATTGTTTGGATGGATGGGGACAGTTTGGAGACATATTACCTGGTCAGATGGTGGGTTAACATGAGCACAGTTGGGAGAGATATTATCTGGTCAGATGGTGGGTTAGCTTGGGGTCAGTTTGGAGACATTACCTGGTCAGATGGTGGGTTAGCATGGGGACAGTTTGGAGACATATTACTTGGTCAGATTGTGGGTTTGCATGGGGACAGTTTGGAGACATATTACCTGGTTAGAAGGTTGGTTAGCATGGGGACAGTTTTGAGACATATTATTTTTGTAGATGCTGGGTTAGCATTGTGACAGTTGGAGACACCTGGTCAGATGGTGGGTTAGCCTGGGGACAGTCTGGAGACATTTTATTTTGGTAGATTGTGGGTTAGCATGGGGACCATTTGGAGACATATTATCTGGTCAAATGGTGGGTTAGCATGGGGACATTTTACAGACATATTGTTTGGATGGATGGGGACAGTTTGGAGACATATTATCTGGTCAGATGGTGGGTTAGCATAGGCACAGTTTGGAGACATATCTGGTCAGATGGTGCAGGTTAGCTTGGGAACAGGTTGGAGACATATTATCTGGTTAGATGGTGGGTTAGCATGGGGACAGTTGGAGACATATTACCTGGTCAAATGGTGCAGGGTGGCGTGGGGACAGTTTGGAGACATATTACCTGGTCAGATGGTGGGTTAGCATGGGGACAAAATGGAGACATGATCTGGTCTTGTGGTGGGTTAGCATGGGGATAGTTTGGAGACATATTATTTTTGTAGATGGTGGGTTAGCCTTGTGACAGTTGGAGACACCTGGTCAGATGGTGGGTTAGCATGGGGACAGTTTAGAGACATATTATTTTTGTAGATGGTGGGTTAGCTTGGGGACAGTTTGGAGACATATTATTTTTGTAGATGGTGGGTTAGCATGGGGACAGTTTGGAGACATATTATTTTTGTAGATGGTGGGTTAGCTTGGGGACAGTTTGGAGACAGATTACTTGGTCAGATTGTGGGTTTGCATGGGGACAGTTTGGAGACATATTACCTGGTTAGAAGGTTGGTTAGCATTGGGACAGTTTGTAGACATTACCTGGTCAGATGGTGGGTTAGCATGGGGACAGTTTGGAGACATATTATCTGCTTAGATGGTGGGTTAGCATGGGGACAGTTTGTAGAGATTATATGGTCAGATGGTGGGTTAGCATGGGGACAGAAAGGAGACATTATCTGGTCTTATGGTGAGTTAGCATGTGGACAGTTTGGAGACATAATTTAGGATAGATGGTGGGTTAGCATGGGGACTGTTTGGAGACATGATTTAGTCAGATGGTGGGATAGCATGGGGACAGTTTCTAGACATATTATTTGGATAGATGTTGGGTTAGCATGGGGACAGTTTGGAGACATATTAACTGGTTAGCTGGTGGGTTAGCATGGGGACAGTTTGGACACATATTACCTGGTCAGAGGGTGGGTTAGAATGGGGACAGTTTGGAGACATATTACCTGCTCAGATGATGGGTTAGCATGGGGACAGTTTGGAGACATATTATCTGGTTAGCTGGTGGGTTAGCATTGGGACAGTTTGTAGACATATTATTTGGTCAGCTGGTTGATTAGCATGGGGACAGTTTGGAGACATATTACCTGGTCAGATGGTGGGTTAGTATGGGGACAGTTTGGAGACATATTATCTGGTCAGATGGTGGGTAAGCATGGGGACAGTTTGGACACATATTACCTGGTCAGATGGTGGGTTAGAATGGGGACAGTTTGGAGACATATTACCTGCTCAGATGATGGGTTAGCATGGGGACAGTTTGGAGACATATTATCTGGTTAGCTGGTGGGTTAGCATTGGGACAGTTTGGAGACATATTATTTGGTCAGCTGGTGGATTAGCATGGGGACAGTTTGGAGACATATTACCTGGTCAGATGGTGGGTTAGTATGGGGACAGTTTGGAGACATATTATCTGGTCAGATGGTGGGTAAGCATGGGGACAGTTTGGAGACATATTAACTGGTTAGCTGGTGGGTTAGCATGGGGACAGTTTGGACACATATTACCTGGTCAGATGGTGGGTTAGAATGGGGACAGTTTGGAGACATATTATCTGTTTATAATGTGGGATAGCAATGGGACAGTTTGGAGACATATTACCTGGTCAGATGATGGGTTAGCATGGGGACAGTTTGGAGACATATTATCTGGTTAGCTGGTGGGTTAGCATTGGGACAGTTTGGAGACATATTATCTGGTCAGCTGGTGGATTAGCATGGTGACAGTTTGGAGACATATTACCTGGTCAGATGGTGGGTTAGTATGGGGACAGTTTGGAGACATATTATCTGGTCAGATGGTGGGTTAGTATGGGGAAAGTTTGGAGACATATTATCTGGTCAGCTGGGGGGTTAGCATGGGAACAGTTTGGAGAAATATTATTTTTGTAGATGGTGGGTTAGCATGGGGACAGTTTGGAGACATATTATTTTTGTAGATGGTGGGTTAGCATGGGGACAGTTTGGAGAATTTTTTTTTGTAGATGGTGGGTTAGCATGGGAACAGTTTGGAGAAATATTATTTTTGTAGATGGTGGGTTAGCATGGGGACAGTTTTGAGACATATTATTTTTGTAGATGGTGGGTTAGCCTGGGGACAGTCTGGAGACATTTTATTTTGGTAGATTGTGGGTTAGCATGGGGACCATTTGGAGACATATTATCTGGTCAAATGGTGGGTTAGCATGGGGACATTTTACAGACATATTGTTTGGATGGATGGGGACAGTTTGGAGACATATTACCTGGTCAGATGGTGGGTTAACATGAGCACAGTTGGGAGAGATATTATCTGGTCAGATGGTGGGTTAGCTTGGGGTCAGTTTGGAGACATTACCTGGTCAGATGGTGGGTTAGCATGGGGACAGTTTGGAAACATATTACCTGGTCAGATTGTGGGTTTGCATGGGGACAGTTTGGAGACATATTATCTGGTCAGATGGTGGGTTAGCATAGGCACAGTTTGGAGACATATCTGGTCAGATGGTGCAGGTTAGCTTGGGAACAGGTTGGAGACATATTATCTGGTTAGATGGTGGGTTAGCATGGGGACAGTTGGAGACATATTACCTGGTCAAATGGTGCAGGGTGGCGTGGGGACAGTTTGGAGACATATTACCTGGTCAGATGGTGGGTTAGCATGGGGACAAAATGGAGACATGATCTGGTCTTGTGGTGGGTTAGCCTTGTGACAGTTGGAGACACCTGGTCAGATGGTGGGTTAGAATGGGGACAGTTTAGAGACATATTATTTTTGTAGATGGTGGGTTAGCTTGGGGACAGTTTGGAGACATATTATTTTTGTAGATGGTGGGTTAGCATGGGGACAGTTTGGAGACATGTTATTTTTGTAGATGGTGGGTTAGCTTAGGGACAATTTGGAGACAATATCTGGTCAGTTGGTGGGTTAGCATGAGCACAGTTTGAAAACATATTACCTGGTCCGATGTTGGGTTAGCATTGGGACAGTTTGGAGACATTATCTGGTTAGATGCTGGGGACAGTTTGAGACATATTACCTGGTCAGATGTTGGGTTAGCATGGAGACAGTTTGGAGACATTATCTGGTCTTATGGTGGGTTAGCATGGGGACAGTTAGAGACATGTGGTCAGATGATGGGTTCGCATTGGGACAGTTTGGAAACATTATTTGGATAGATGGGGACAGTTTGGAGACATATTATCTGGTCAGATGGTGGGTTAGCATGGGGACAGTTTGGAGACATTATCTGGTCAGATGGTGGGTAAGCATGGGGACAGTTTGGAGACATAATATCTGGTTAGAAGGTGGGTTAGCATGGGGACAGTTTAGAGACATTATCTGGTCTTATTGTGGTTTAGCATGGGGACAGTTTGGAGACATAATTTAGGATAGATGGTGGGTTAGCATGGGGATAGTTTTGAGACATATTATTTGGATAGATGGGGACAGTTTGGAGACATATTATCTGGTCAGATGGTGGGTAAGCATGGGGACAGTTTGGAGACATTTTCTGGTCAGATGGTGAGTAAGCATGGGGACAGTTTGGAGACATATTATCTGGTCAGATGGTGGGTAAGCATGGGGATAGTTTGGAGACATATTATTTTTGTAGATGGTGGGTTAGCATGGGGACAGTTTGGTGAGATATTGTTTTTGTAGATGGTGGGTTAGCATGTGCACAGTTCAGAGAAATATCTGGTCAAATGGTGTAGGTTAGCTTGGGGACAGGTTAGAGACATATTATCTGGTCAGATGGTGGTTTAGCATGGGGACAGTTTGGAGACATATTATCTGGTCAGATGGTGGGTTAGCATGGGGACAATTTGGAGACATTTTACCTGGTCAGATGGTGCAGGGTGGCTTGGGGATAGTTTGGAGACATATTACCTGGTCAGATAGTGGGTGAGCATAGGCACAGTTTGGAGACATATCTGGTCAGATGGTGCAGGTTAGCTTAGGGACAGGTTGGAGACATATTATCTGGTCAGATGGTGGGTTAGCATTGGGACAGTTGGAGACACCTGGTCAGATGGTGGGTTAGCATGGGGACAGTTTAGAGACATATTATTTTTGTAGATGGTGGGTTAGCATGGGGACAGTTTAGAGACATATTATTTTTGTAGATGGTGGGTTAGCATGGGGACAGTTTGGAGACATATTATTTTTGTAGATGGTGGATTAGCATTGTGACAGTTGGAGACACCTGGTCAGATGGTGGGTTAGCCTGGGGACAGTTAGGAGACATATTGTTTGGATGGATGGGGACAGTTTGGAGACATATTACCTGGTCAGATGGTGGGTTAGCATGGGGACAGTTTGGAGACACCTTACCTGGTCAGATGGTGGGTTAGCATTGGGACAGTTTGGAGACAATATCTGGTTCAATGGAGGGTTAGCATGGGGACAGTTTGGAGACATATTACCTGGTCAGATGGTGGGATAGTATGGGGACAGTTTGGAGACATATTATCTGGTCACATGGTGTGTTAGCATAGGGACAGTTTGGAGACATACCACCTGGTCCGATGTTGGGTTAGCATTGGGACAGTTTGGAGGCATTATCTGGTTAGATGCTGGGGACAGTTTGGAGACATATTACCTGGTCAGATGTTGGGTTAGCATGGGGACAGTTTGGAGACATTATTTGGATAGATGGGGACAGTTTGGAGACATATTATCTGGTCAGATGGTGGGTTAGCATGGGGACAGTTTGGAGACATTATCTGGTCAGATGGTGGGTAAGCATGGGGACAGTTTGGAGACATATTATCTGGTCTGATGGTGCAGGTTATCTTGGGGACAGTTTGGAGACATATTATCTTGTCAGATGGTGGGTAAGCATGGGGACAGTTTGGAGACATATTATCTGGTCTGATGGTGCAGGTTATCTTGGGGACAGTTTGGAGACATATTATCTTGTCAAATGGTGGGTTAGCATGGGGACAGTTTGGAGACATATTATCTGGTCTGATGGTGCAGGTTATCTTGGGGACAGTTTGGAGACATTATTTGGATAGATGGGGACAGTTTGGAGACATATTATCTGGTCAGATGGTGGGTTAGCATGGGGACAGTTTGGAGACATTATCTGGTCAGATGGTGGGTAAGCATGGGGACAGTTTGGAGACATATTATCTGGTCTGATGGTGCAGGTTATCTTGGGGACAGTTTGGAGACATATTATCTTGTCAAATGGTGGGTTAGCATGGGGACAGTTTGGACACATCTGGTTAGATGCTGGGTTAGCATGGGGATAGTTTGGAGACATATTATCTGGTTAGATGTTGGGTTAGCATGGGGTCAGTTTGGAGACATTATCTGTTTAGATGCTGGGGACAGTTGTGAGACATATTATCTGGTTAGATGGTGGGTTAGCATGGGGACAGTTTGGAGACATTATCTTGTCAAATGGTGGGTTAGCATGGGGACAGTTTGGAGACATATTATCTTGTCAAATGGTGGGTTAGCATGGGGACAGTTTGGAGACATATTATCTTGTCAAATGGTGGGTTAGCATGGGGATATTTTAGAGACATATTGTTTGGGTGGATGGGGACAGTTTGGAGACATATTACCTGGTCTGATGTTGGGTTAGCATTGGGACAGATTGGAGACAATATCTGGTTCAATGGAGGGTTAGCATGGGGACAGTTTGGAGACATACTATCTGGTTAGATGGATGGTTAGCATGGGGACAGTTTGGAGACATATCACCTGGTCAGATGGTGGGTTAGCATTGGGACAGTTTGGAGACATTATCTGGTTAGATGCTGGGGACAGTTTGGAGACATATTACCTGGTCAGATGGTGGGTTAGCATGGGGGCAGGATGGAGACATTATCTGGTCTTATGGTGGGCTAGCATGGGGACAGTTTGGAGACATAATTTTGGATAGATGGTGGGTTAGCAGGGGGACAGTTTGGAGACATCTGGTTAGATGGTGGTTTAGCATGGGGACAGTTTCTAGACATATTATTTGGGTAGATGGGGACAGTTTGGAGACATATTATCTGGTTAGAAGGTGGGTTAGCATGGGGACAGTTTGGAGACATATAACCTGGTCAGATGGTGGGTTAGCATGGGGACAGTTTGGAGACATATTACCTGTTCAGATGGTTGGTTAGCATGGGAACAGTTTGTAGACATATTACCTGGTCAGATGGTGGGTTAGCATGGGGACAGTTTGGACACATCTGGTTAGATGCTGGGTTAGCATGGGGATAGTTTGGAGACATATTATCTGGTTAGATGTTGGGTTAGCATGGGGTCAGTTTGGAGACATTATCTGTTTAGATGCTGGGGACAGTTGTGAGACATATTATCTGGTTAGATGGTGGGTTAGCATGGGGACACTTGGAGACATATTACCTGGTTAGCTGGTGGGTTAGCATGGGGACATTTTGGAGACATATTATTTGGATAGATGGGGACAGTTTGGAGACATATTATCTAGCTAGATGGTGGGTTAGCATGGGGACAGTTGTGAGACATATTATCTAGTCAGATGGTGGGTTAGCATGGGGACAGTTTGGAAGCTCAACGGACATTGGACTTTGTCTTTCAGACCTTTGTGTTCCTGGCCGTTCACCCCCCAAATCATGCTACACATATTCTGTACTTTCACCTGGGTGACTGAGTTTTCTTCCATAGAACTAACTACAGAAAAGGGAATCTAAAAAGCAGTGTTTATTTACTGACAGATCACTCTGTGCAAAGACCAGTTGTGAAACACAGTCCCAGGGTCCAAATGAAAGAGAGAATAGAGAGAGAGGTGGAGAAACAGAGAGAGAGAGAAAGACAGACAGAGAGGCGGAGAGAGAGAGAGAGAGAGAGAGAGAGAGAGAGAGAGAGAGAGAGAGAGAGAGAGAGAGAGAGAGAGAGAGAGAGAGAGAGAGAGGAGAGAGAGAGAGAGAGAGAGAGAGAGAGACGGACGGACGGACGGACGGACGGAGAGACGGAGAGACAGAGAAAGACAGAGAGAGACAGAGAGAGAGACAGAGAGATGTCAGCTAATGATTGACAGATTCCACAATAGTATAAAGGAGCTCTGCATTTCTCCATTCCTTGGCTCAATCGCTAGATTCCGTCCTCCATCCATCCCTCCTTCTCTCCATCCATCCCTCCGTCCGTGCGCCTGTCCTTTCATCATGCAGTGGTTGTCTGTCTGCAGCCTGTTGGTGCTGCTGAGTGTTTTATCCCGGTCTCAGGCTCAGAACCAGATCTGTACCATCTTCACTGAGGCCAAGGAAGATGGATTCAAATCTTTGTGAGTAGTGCAGCCTAAAATTGCAGTAGTAGCTATGCCTTATATTTCAGTAGTAGGATGCCTCATATTGCAGAAGCAGATATGCCTTATACTACAGTAGTAGGACATATGCCTTATACTGCAGTAGTAGATATGCCTTATACTGCAGTAGTAGATATGCCTTATATTTCAGTAGTAGATATGCCTCATAATGCAGTAGTAGATATGCCTCATAATGCAGTAGTAGTAGATATGCCTCATAATGCAGTAGTAGATATGCCTCATAATGCAGTAGTAGATATGCCTCATAATGCAGTAGTAGATACACCTTATACTGCAGTAGTAGATATGCTTCATATTGCAGTAGTAGCCATGCCTTATATTTCAGTAGTATATATGCCTCACATTGCAATAGTATATACGCCTCATATTGCAGTAGTAGTAGATATGCCTCATAATGCAGTAGTTGTAGATATGCCTCATATTGCAGTAGTAGTATGCCTCATATTGCAGTAGTAGTAGATATGCCTCATAATGCAGTAGTAGTAGTATGCCTCATATTGCAGTAGTAGATATGCCTCATATTGCAGTAGTAGATATGCCTCATATTGCATTAGTAGATATGCCTCATACTGCAGTGGTAGTAGATATGCCTCATAATGCAGTAGTAGTAGATATGCCTCATATTGCAGTAGTAGATATGCCTCATATTGCATTAGTAGATATGCCTCATATTGCATTAGTAGATATGCCTCATATTGCAGTAGTAGTATGCCTCATATTGCAGTAGTAGTAGATATGCCTCATAATGCAGTAGTAGTAGTATGCCTCATATTGCAGTAGTAGATATGCCTCATATTGCAGTAGTAGATATGCCTCATATTGCATTAGTAGATATGCCTCATACTGCAGTAGTAGATATGAGGCATATTGCAGTAGTACAGTATATACAGTTGAAGTCGGAAGTTTACATACACTTAGGTTGGAGTCATTAAAACTCGTTTTTCAACCAATCCAACCACTTTCAACCACTTGGGACATCTTAATCAATAACAGACATAGAACGAGACAGGAAGAGCTTCAGCATACAGAAAACAAAGACAAAAACAATCAATGCAGCAGTGGGGAACAGAGCTGGGGAACTGACAATTATAGGGGAAGAAATGAACAGGTGATAAGTGAGTCCAGGTGAGTCCAATAATGCTGATGCGCGTGACGAGGGAAGGCAGGTGTGCGTGATGGATGGCAGGAGTGCGTGATACAAGGCAATCTGGCGCCCTCAAGCGCCAGGGGGAGGGAAGAGCGGGAGAAGACGTGACATTATTGACAACATTTGAGTCAATTGGAGGTGTACCTGTGGATGTATTTAAAGGCTTACCTTCAAACTCAGTGCCTCTTTGCTTGACATCATGGGAAAATCAAAAGAAATCGGAAGTTTACATACACCTTTGCCAAATACATTTAAACTCAGTTTTTCACAATTCCTGACATTTAATCCTAGTAAAAAATCCCCTGTTTTAGGTAAATTAGGATCACCACTTTATTTTAAGAATGTGAGATGTCAGAATAACAGTAGAGAGAATGATTTATTTCAGCTTTTATTTCTTTCATCACATTCCCAGTGGGTCAGAAGTTTACATACACTCAATTAGTATTTGGTAGCATTGCCTATAAATTGTTTAACTTGGGTCAAACGTTTTGGGTAGCCTTCCACAAGCTTCCCACAATAAGTTGGGTGAATTTTGGCTCATTCTTCCTGACAGAGCTGGTGTAACTGAGTCAGGTTTGTAGGCCTCCTTGCTCGCACACGCTTTTTCAGTTCTGCCCACACATTTTCTTAGTCCACATTTTGTTGTGTTACATTCTGAATTCAACATGTATTAAATTGATCTACACACAAGAGGGACAGATCCATTATTATGATGGTTAGGTCTTTATATTGCCGCCCTGGCTCCTGTTTCAGTAGGAGAGCAATCAGTCCCTCTTTATGTGTCCAACAGTTTGACATTTATTTATAAGTAATTAAAACATGATAGTAATTGATCTTTCAGTAGTTCATAAACATTTTGGAATACCATCGAGACCAGGGATTTTCCCCATTTGAAATGAATCAATATAAATGGCAAACTGTCAGACATACAAAAAGAAGGGACTGATCTCTCTGCTACTGAAGCAGGAGCCAGGGGGGCAATATAAATAACCAGTCTCTTGGAAAAAATTTGAAGCCCCTCACCCTTCAATGTTGTGATTCAAAAATATTGGCAAAATGTATTTCTCATAGAATAAAAAGGTCCTACCGGACATTATTCATCACGATCAGACAGGATTCTTAAAAGGAAGATATATTGGAGACAACATTAGACAACTACTAGAAATAATGGAAAACTATCAGAATGCAGGGAAACTAAGTATAATCTTTATGGCAGATCTTAAGAAAACATTTCATACAGTACGTCTAGAATCTGTTTATAAGTGCCTGGATTTTTTCAACTTTATAGAATATCTCATAAAGTGGGTAGAAGTCATGTCCAATAATATGTCAAAAATTAAATAACGGTTACTTCTCTGAGAATTTTGAATTGTCAAGAGGTGGAAAACAAGGTTTTCCTCTGTCACCATACCTATTTATTAAGGCCATTGAATTGCTTTAAAAAAGAGATTAGAGACAAAATGATCAATGTACCCTGATGATTCTCTTTGAGTCCTCAATCTTCAACCTTGAAGAGCCTCATTGAAGACTTGGATAATTTAACCAGTTTCTCTAAACTTAAACCCAACTATGATAAGAGATAATATGATAATACTATATTAAGGATTGGGTCTCTAAAAGATGCAAACATTAAATCCCGATTAAATGGGTGCATGGTGAAGTCGATGTGCTTGGTGTACATATCCTGGAAAAGTTGAATGATCTTTGCAACTATTCACTTTGATCAAAAACAGCAAAATATATAGAATCTTAAAACCGTGGAGAGGGAAAACACCCATCCATTTACGGGAAGATTACCCTGATAAATTCTCTAGTCATATCGCAGTTTACATATTTATTAATTAATTTACTGACTCCAAAGGGAATCATTTTTCAAATCATGTGAGGAGATATTATTTCCCTTTATTTGGAATGGCAAACAAGATAAAATTAAATGAGCATATTTACATAACGAACATGAGTTTGGAGGGTTAAAACTATTAAATACTAAGGCCTCTCTCTTAAAGCCTCCATTGTACCCCAAAAAAATCTAAATCCAAATTGGTTTTCTAGCAAGCTACTGAGAGAGGACCATCCTATGTTTAAAAGCGGGCTCTTTGCCTTTTTGCTGATTAAAACCTTAGCTGTAAGTAGCAGTAGAAGTATTGTTGTCCGGGACGGGACGGTAGGGTAGGGAGAAAAAGTATGGACAAAACATTTTTTTATTTAACTCGGCAAGTCAGTAAGAACAAATTATTATTTACAATGACAGCCTAGGAACAGTGGGTTAACTGCCTTGTTCAGGGGCAGAACGACAGATTTTCCCTTGTCAGCTCAGGGATTCGATCCAGCAACCTTTCGGTTACTGGCCCAACGCTCTAACCACAAATAACAATGAGTTCAGTCAGTAAACTGCACTGTGTGTTCATGTTTTGGTATAATGCATCATCTGAATGACTGATTGACTATGTGTGTGTGTGTGTGTGTGTGTGTGTGTGTGTGTGTGTGTGTGTGGTGTGTGTGTGTGTGTGTGTGTGGTGTGTGTGTGTGTGTGTGTGTGTGTGTGTGTGTGTGTGTGTGTGTGTGTGTGTAGGATCCTTGTAGGGCTGGCTCAGAAATCTTCCCGATAGTACGTTGGGTGACTTGGTGCCTCTCATCGCAGAGGCCTTAGCCATGGGCGTCAAATGCTGCTCAGACACTCCTCCAGAGGACTGCGAAAGAGATGTGGTGAGAGACACCTATCATTTCATCATCCTTATCATTCCCCATCATCCTTATCATACCCCATCATCCTTATCATACCCCATCAACCTTATCATACCTCATCATCCTTATCACACCTCATCAACCTTAGCACACCCCATCATCCTTATCATACCCCATCATCCTTATCATACTGCATCAAACTTAGCACACCCCATCATCCTTATCATACCCCATCATCCTTATCATACTGCATCAACCTTAGCACACCTCATCAACCTTAGCACACCTCATCAACCTTAGCACACCCCATCATCCTTATCACACCTCATCATCCTTATCATACCCCATCTTCCTTATCACATCTCATCCTTATCACACCCCATCATCCTTATCACACCCCATCATCCTTATCACACCCCATCATCCTTATCACACCTCATCATCCTTTTCACACCCCATCATCCTTATCACACCTCATCATCCTTATCACACCCCATCATCCTTATCACACCTCATCATCCTTATCACACCTCATCATCCTTATCACACCCCATCATCCTTATCACACCGCATCATCCTTATCACACCTCATCATCCTTATCACATCCCATCATCCTTATCACACCTCATCATCCTTATCACACCCCATCATCCTTATCACACCCCATCATCCTTATCACACCCCATCATCCTTATCACACCGCATCATCCTTATCACACCTCATCATCCTTATCATATGCCATCATCCTTATCACACCCCATCATCCTTATCACACCCCATCATCCTTATCACATCCCATCATCCTTATCACACCTCATCATCCTTATCAAACGCCATCATCCTTATCATACCCCATCATCCTTATCACACCGCATCATCCTTATCACACCTCATCATCCTTATCACATCCCATCATCCTTATCACACCTCATCATCCTTATCACACCCCATCATCCTTATCACACCCCATCATCCTTATCACACCGCATCATCCTTATCACACCTCATCATCCTTATCACACCTCATCATCCTTATCATATGCCATCATCCTTATCACACCCCATCATCCTTATCACACCCCATCATCCTTATCACATCCCATCATCCTTATCACACCTCATCATCCTTATCATATGCCATCATCCTTATCATACCTCATCATCCTTATCACACCTCATCAACCGTATCACACCTCATCATCCAACTTTACATTTAACATTTGGCCAGCCTGGCCAGGGGTAGGTAGGGGCCAGAGAGGGGCCAGAGGAGGGGCCAGGGGTAGGGGCCAGATGTAGGGCACAAAGGTAGAGCCCAAAGAAAGGGGCCAGAGGTAGGTATGGAATTGGGCATTAGTGACTAATGTTTCCAGTCAGTGTTTGTTTCAGTTGAAACTGTTCTGATATAATAGCACTCTTTGCTGGCTAAACGGTGTACTCCTATTTGTATGTGTGTTGTGTGTGTGCAGGCGGACCTGTTCCAGAGCGCGGTGTGTTCCTCTGAGACCCTGGTGGAGAAGAACGATCTGAAGATGTGCTGTGAGAAGACTGCCGCTGAGAGGACACACTGCTTCGTGGACCACAAGGCCAAGGTAGAATGGACCACCCCTCCCTCTGAGCCAGGTTCCTTTCCAGGTTTCTTCCTTCTGCTTCTGCTTGCTCTTTGGGGTGTAGACCGGGTTACTGGAAAACAATATAACAACTGATGAAGTAAAAAAGGCTTTATGGATACATTTGACTGATTGATTGATTGAGTGGTTGATTGATTGATTGTAGATTCCTCGGGACCTGTCCCTCAAAGCTGAGCTGCCCGCTGCAGACCAGTGTGAAGACTTCAAGAAGGACCACAAGGCTTTTGTTGGGAGGTAAGTGTCCACACTCGACTAGAGACCACAACCATCAACTTGAGACTACACCATCGACTAGAGACAACACCATCGACTAAAAACCACACCATCGACTTGAGACCCCTCCATCAACTTGAGATTACACCATCGACTAGAGACAACACCATAGACTAGAGACCACACCGTCGACTAGAGACCACACCATCGACTAGAGACCACACAATCGACTAAAAACCACACCATCGACTTGAGACCCCTCCATTGACTAGAGACCACACCATCGACTAGAGACCCCTCCATCGACTAGAGACCACACCATCGACTTGAGACCACACCATCGACTAGAGACCACACCATCGACTAGAGACCACACCATCGACTAAAGACAACACCATCGACTAAAGACAACACCATAGACTAGAGACCACACCATAGACTAGAGACCACACAATCGACTAGAGACCACACCATCGACTTGAGACCACACCATCGACTAGAGACCACACCATCAACTAGAGACAACACCATCGACTAGACACCACACCATGGACTTGAGACCACACCATCGACTAGAGACCACACCATCGACTTGAGACCACACCATCGACTAGAGACAACACCATCGACTAGACACCACACCATGGACTTGAGACCACACCATCGACTAGAGACCACACCATCGACTAGTGACCACACCATCGACTAGAGACCACACCATCGACTAGAGACCACACCATCGACTAGAGACCACACCATCGACTAAAGACAACACCATCGACTAGACACCACACCATGGACTTGAGACCACACCATAGACTAGAGACCACACCGTCGACTAGAGACCACACCATCGACTAGAGACCACACCATCGACTAAAAACCACACCATCGACTTGAGACCCCTCCATTGACTAGAGACCACACCATCGACTAGAGACCCCTCCATTGACTTGAGACCACACCATCGACTTGAGACCACACCATCGACTAGAGCCAACACCATCGACTTGAGACCACACCATCGACTAGAGACCACACCATCGACTAAAGACAACACCATCGACTAGACACCACACCATAGACTAGAGACCACACAATCGACTAGAGACCACACCATCGACTTGAGACCACACCATCGACTAGAGACCACACCATCAACTAGAGACAACACCATCGACTAGACACCACACCATGGACTTGAGACCACACCATCGACTTGAGACCACACCATCGACTAGAGACCACACCATCGACTAGACACCACACCATGGACTTGAGACCACACCATCGACTAGAGACCACACCATCGACTTGAGACCACACCATCGACTAGAGACAACACCATCGACTAGACACCACACCATGGACTTGAGACCACACAATCAACCTGAGACCACACCACTGACTTGAGACCATCGACTTGAGACCATTGACTTGAGACCACACCATCGACTAGTTAACACACTATCGACTAGTTACCACGACATTGACTAGAGACCACACCATCGACTAGAGACCACACCATCAACTTGAGACCACACCATCGATTAGAGACTACACCATCGACTAAAGACCACACCATCGACTTGAGACCATCGACTTGAGACCATTGACTTGAAACCACACCATTGAGTAGTTACCACACCATCGACTTGAGACCATCGACTTGAGACCATCGACTTGAGACCACACCATCGACTTGAGACCACACCATCGACTAGAGACTACACCATCAACTAGTTACCACACCATCGACTAGAGACCACACCATGGACTTGAGCCCACACCATCGATTAGAGCCTACACCATCAACCTGAGACCACACCATCGACGTGAGACCATCGACTTGAGACCATAGACTTGAGACCACACCATCAACTAGAGACCACACCATCGACTTGAGACTACACCATCAACTAGTTACCACACCATCGACTAGAGACCACACCGTCGACTAGAGACCACACCATCGACTAGAGACCACACCATCGACTAAAACCACACCATCGACTAGAGACTACACCATCGACTAGAGACCACACCGTCGACTAGAGATCACACCGTCGACTAAAACCACACCGTCGACTAAAACCACACCATCGACTAAAACCACACCATCGACTAAAACCACACCATCGACTAGAGACTACACCGTCGACTAGAGACCATACCGTCGACTAGAGACCACACCGTCGACTAGAGACCACACCATCGACTAGAACCACACCATCGACTAAAACCACACCATCGACTAGAGACTACACCATCGACTAGAGACCACACCATGGACTTGAGACCACACCATCGACTAGACACCACACCATGGACTTGAGACTACACCATCGACTAGAGACCACACCATGGACTTGAAACCACACCATCGATTAGAGACTACACAATCAACCTGACACCACACCATCGACTTGAGACCATCGACTAGAGACCATTGACTAGAGACCCCACCATCGACTAGAGACCACACCATGGACTTGAGACCACACCATCGATTAGAGACTACACCATCAACCTGAGACCACACCGTCGACTTGAGACCATTGACTTGAGACCATTGACTTGAGACCACACCATCGACTAGTTACCACACCATCGACCTGAGACCACACCATCAACTAGAGCCCACACCGTCGACTAGAGACAACACCATCGACTAGAGACCACACCATCGACTAGAGACCACACCATCGACTAGAGACCACACCATCGACTAGAGACCACAACCATCGACTAGAGACCACACCATCGACTAGAGACCATCGACCTGAGACCACCGACTAGAGACCACACCATCGACTAGAGACCACACCATCGACTAGAGACCACACCGTCGACTAGAGACCACACCATCGACTAGCGACCACACCATCTGCTAGAGACCACACCATAGATTAGAGACTACACCATCAACCTGACACCACACCATTGACTTGAGACCATCGACTTGAGACCATTGACTAGAGACCACACCATCGACTAGAGACCACACCATTGACTTGAGACCATCGACTTGAGACCATTGACTAGAGACCACACCATCGACTAGAGACCCCACCATCAACTAGAGACCACACAATTGACTAGAGACAACACCATCGACTAGAGACCACACCATTGACTTGAGACCATCGACTTGAGACCACACAATTGACTAGAGACAACACCATCGACTAGAGACCACACCATTGACTTGAGACCATCGACTTGAGACCACACCAGCTAAAATACTGTGTTAGGCCACTGAGCTATATGGAGTGTTTTTTGGGAATTTACTGAGTGTGTGTGTGTTTGTGTGTGTGTGCGCATGTGTTTCAGGTTCATCTTCAAGTTCTCCAAGAGTAACCCGATGCTACCCCCACATGTGGTCCTGGCTATCGCCAAAGGTTATGGAGAGGTTCTGACTACATGCTGTGGAGAGGCTGAGGCCCAGACCTGCTTCGACACCAAGGTCAGGAGGCGTCTCAGATCGCACCCTATTTTCTATACAGTACAGTACTTTTGATTAGAACCCTATGAGAGAATAGGGTGCCATTTTGGATGCAGACTCTCTCTCAATTCAATTCAATCATATTTATTGGCATGGACAGATAAAGCACCTACAAAGCCAACGTAAACGTTCTCTCTCTCTCTTTTCCAGAAAGCTACTTTCCAACACGCCGTCATGAAACGCGTGGCTGAACTCAAGTCCCTGTGCATCGTCCACAAGAAATATGGAGACCGCGTTGTCAAGGCCAAGTAGGACACGTCAATCTAAAACTCTATGGTTCTAATTGGCTGAGAGCCAGGAGAGCCCGTCCTTGGGCCAGTCCCATTGGTTGATGTGTGTGTCTGTTTGTTCTAACAGGAAGCTGGTTCAGTACAGTCAGAAGATGCCTCAGGCCTCTTTCCAGGAGATGGGAGGCATGGTAGACAAGATCGTAGCGACTGTTGCCCCCTGCTGCAGCGGAGACATGGTCACATGCATGAAGGAGAGGGTAAACTATGTCTTCTCTCTATTCCTCTCTTTTATTGGTGTATTTCTCTTTTAGTTCCTCCTCTCTTTTAACACTCTTTCATTTCCTCTCTGTTTCCGTTTTAAACTTTCACTCTCTGTCTCTCACCTCTCAACTTCTCACTCCTCACTCTCTCACCTCTTAGCCTATTACCTCTCACCTCTTAGACTCTCAGCCTCTCACCTCTTAGCCTCCCACCTCTTAGCCTCTCACCTCTCAGCCTCTCACTCTCTCAGCCTCTCACTCTCTCACCTCTCACTTTCTCACCTCTCACTCTCTCACCTCTCACCCTCTCATCTCTCACCTCTCAGCCTCTCACTCTCTCACCTCTCACCTCTTAGCCTCGCACTCTCTCAGCCTCTCACCCCTCAGCCTCTCACTCTCTCACCTCTCACTCTCTCACCTCTCACCCTCTCACCGCTCAGCCTCATTCTGTTGGATGTATGTGTGTGTGTGTCTGCATATACATGTATTTGTGTCCCTGACTCTTCCTGCCTGTGTGTGTGTACCCCACAAACAGAAGACCCTGGTGGATGAGGTGTGTGCTGATGAGAGTGTGTTGTCTCGCGCGGCGGGTCTGTCTGCATGCTGTAAGGAGGATGCAGTACACAGAGGGTCCTGTGTTGAGGCCATGAAGCCAGACCCTAAGCCAGACGGTCTGTCTGAGCACTATGACATTCACGCTGACATAGCAGCAGTCTGCCAGACCTTTACCAAGACCCCGGATGTAGCCATGGGGAAGTATGTATTTACGCACATACATACGTGCATGCAGACACACACACACACACACACACATCTGGAAAAGCTGCCTATACACACACAATTCTGACTTTGTATGGGGTGTTGCTATTGGCTAAACAACTGTGTACGGTCTGTCCTGATTGGCTGTCTGACTACTGACTCTCTGTATATGGTCTGTCCTGATTGGCAGGTTGGTCTATGAGATCTCAGTGCGTCACCCTGAGTCGTCTCAGCAGGTGATTCTGAGGTTCGCCAAGGAGGCTGAGCAGGCCTTGCTCCAGTGCTGCGACATGGAGGACCACGCAGAGTGTGTCAAAACCGCTGTATGTATTACCCATGTGTTATTTCCATAGTAACCCCAACCCAAGACCAATTCCCTTTGGGGACAACAAAGTTGATCATGTCTTATCTTCTCTTATCAGAAGACCTGGCTAGTTATACTATATATCAGTCTGTGATGATGTGTAACCTGGCTAGTTATACTATATATCAGTCTGTGATGATGTGTAACCTGGCTAGTTATACTATATATCAGTCTGTGATGATGTGTAACCTGGCTAGTTATACTATATATCAGTCTGTGATGATGTGTAACCTGGCTAGTTATACTATATATCAGTCTGTGATGATGAGTAACCTGGCTAGTTATACTATATATCAGTCTGTGATGATGAGTAACCTGGCTAGTTATACTATATATCAGTCTGTGATGATGAGTAACCTGGCTAGTTATACTATATATCAGTCTGTGATGATGTGTAACCTGGCTAGTTATACTATATATCAGTCTGTGATGATGTGTAACCTGGCTAGTTACAGTGTGATGATGAGTAACCTGGCTAGTTATACTATATATCAGTCTGTGATGATGAGTAACCTGGCTAGTTATACTATATATCAGTCTGTGATGATGAGTAACCTGGCTAGTTATACTATATATCAGTCTGTGATGATGTGTAACCTGGCTAGTTACACTATATATCAGTCTGTGATGATGGGTAACCTGGCTAGTTACACTATATATCAGTCTGTGATGATGTGTAACCTGGCTAGTTATACTATATATCAGTCTGTGATGATGTGTAACCTGGCTAGTTACAGTGTGATGATGAGTAACCTGGCTAGTTATACTATATATCAGTCTGTGATGATGAGTAATCTGGCTAGTTATACTATATATCAGTCTGTGATGATGAGTAACCTGGCTAGTTACAGTGTGATGATGAGTAACCTGGCTAGTTATACTATATATCAGTCTGTGATGATGAGTAACCTGGCTAGTTACAGTGTGATGATGTTTAACCTGGCTAGTTATACTATATATCAGTCTGTGATGATGAGTAACCTGGCTAGTTACACTATATATCAGTCTGTGATGATGAGTAACCTGGCTAGTTACACTATAGATCAGTCTGTGATGATGAGTAACCTGGCTAGTTATACTATATATCAGTCTGTGATGATGAGTAACCTGGCTAGTTACAGTGTGATGATGTGTAACCTGGCTAGTTATACTATATATCAGTCTGTGATGATGAGTAACCTGGCTAGTTACACTATATATCAGTCTGTGATGATGTGTAACCTGGCTAGTTATAGTATATATCAGTCTGTGATGATGTGTAACCTGGCTAGTTATACTATATATCAGTCTGTGATGATGAGTAACCTGGCTAGTTATACTATATATCAGTCTGTGATGATGAGTAACCTGGCTAGTTACACTATATATCAGTCCGTGATGATGTGTAACCTGGCTAGTTATACTATATATCAGTCTGTGATGATGTGTAACCTGGCTAGTTATACTATATATCAGTCTGTGATGATGAGTAACCTGGCTAGTTATACTATATATCAGTCTGTGATGATGAGTAACCTGGCTAGTTACAGTGTGATGATGAGTAACCTGGCTAGTTATACTATATATCAGTCTGTGATGATGAGTAACCTGGCTAGTTATACTATATATCAGTCTGTGATGATGAGTAACCTGGCTAGTTACACTATATATCAGTCTGTGATGATGTGTAACCTAGCTGGTTACAGTGTGATGATTGCCTTGACCTGAATACTTGCGTTAGCTCCCTGAGCTAATAGTTGATGGTTGTTGGCTTTAACTCAGCAGGCTAGCACTGAATCCATAGTATTTTTAGACCATAATAATGGCCTCTGCCCCGTCATGTGGCATCATGCCAACTGTATGAATGGTTCTGTCTCCAGCTGGCAGGCAGTGATATTGATAAGAAGATCACTGATGAGACGGACTACTACAAGAAGATGTGTGCTGCTGAGGCTGCCGTGAGCGATGACAGCTTTGAGAAGAGGTGAGGGGTCACGCTTTAACACAGAGATATTGAAGATCAAAGTAGATGAGATTCATGTTATATGGGATCTTAAATATCACCTAACAACTTACCGACAGATGTTTTTATGGGTGAATTGATCGTTACTTTATGGCTTATTAATAGTTTATGAATGGTTCATTTATATTTAATACATTACTATGTAATGACAATTAACTCCTCCTCTTCCTCTTCCTCCACCTCCTCCTCCATCTCCTCCTCCTTCAGTATGATGGTGTACTACACCAGGATAATGCCCCAGGCCTCCTTCGACCAGCTCCACATGGTGTCAGAGACAGTGCATGATGTCCTCCATGCCTGCTGCAAGGACGAGCAAGGCCACTTCGTCCTGCCTTGCGCAGAGGAGAAGGTCTGACACACACACACACGCACACACACAAATGCACGCAAGCACACACACACACGCATGTAAGCACACACATACGCAAGCACACAAATACAGACAGAGGTCTGACACACACACCTCCTCCCTACCTTTCCCTCCACTACCCCCTCCCTCCACTACCCCCTCCCTCCACGTCTCCCTAGACATGTCACATCCTCTCATTTTAAATCACTCTGCTCTTCCCAGTGTTGACCCCTCCTCTTACTGTCTCTGTCACCACAGCTGACCAACACCATGTACTGTACTCTACTCTACTGTACTCTACTGTACTCTGCTCTACTGTACTGTACTGTACTGTACTCTGCTCTACTCTGCTGTACTCTACCGTACTCTACTGTACTCTGCTCTACTGTACTGTACTCTACTGTACTCTGCTCTACTGTACTGTACTCTGCTCTACTCTACTGTACTCTACCGTACTCTACTGTACTCTGCTCTACTGTACTGTACTCTACTGTACTCTACTGTACTCTGCTCTACTCTACTGTACTCTACCGTACTCTACTGTACTCTGCTCTACTGTACTCTACTCTACTGTACTCTACCGTACTCTACTGTACTCTGCTCTACTGTACTGTACTCTACTGTACTGTACTGTACTCTGCTCTACTGTACTGTACTCTACTGTACTCTGCTCTACTCTACTGTACTCTACCGTACTCTACTGTACTCTGCTCTACTGTACTGTACTCTACTGTACTGTACTGTACTCTGCTCTACTGTACTGTACTCTAATGTACTCTACTGTACTGTACTCTGCTCTACTCTACATGACCCATTGACATCTTCCTCCATGTGTCCTCTCCACAGCTGACCGACGCCATCGACGCCACATGTGACGACTATGACCCCTCCAGCATTAACCCCCACATCGCCCACTGCTGCAACCAGTCCTATTCCATGAGGAGACACTGCATCCTGGCCATCCAGCCTGACACAGAGTTCACGCCCCCAGAGCTGGATGCCAGCAGCTTCCACATGGGCCCCGAGCTCTGCACCAAGGACAGCAAGGATCTGCTGCTCTCTGGAAAGAAGTGAGTAAGATATTTTACCAACGCACTGTGAATAAACACGTGGGCACAAATTAAACACACGTAGGCATGAAACTAACACACACACACATACACACACACGAGCACGAGCTCACACATACACACACTCCAACTCATTTTTTTATGTGTGTGTTTGTGTGTGTGTATATGTGTGTGTGTCTCCTCAGACTACTGTACGGTGTGGTCAGACATAAGACCACCATCACTGAGGATCATCTGAAGACCATCTCTACTAAATATCACACCATGAAGGAGAAGTGCTGTGCTGCTGAGGACCAAGCAGCATGCTTCACTGAGGAGGTAAACACTCACTGCTCCATACTGATCACATGTTCAAACCTTTTCATCTTTATTGTAGAAAAGATCACTCAAAACACCATATTACCTTAAGACTGTTTGTGTGACTGTTTCTGTTCAGATACCTTTTCCTCCTTCCAGTCATGTTTCATTAAGAGGTGGTACAGAACAGTAAAGAGAAAACATCATGTTTCATTAAGAGGTGGTACAGAACAGTAAAGAGAAAACATAATGTTTCATTAAGAGGTGGTACAGAACAGTAAAGAGAAAACATCATGTTTCATTAAGAGGTGGTACAGAACAGTAAAGAGAAAACATCATGTTTCATTAAGAGGTGGTACAGAACAGTAAAGAGAAAACATCATGTTTCATTAAGAGGTGGTACAGAACAGTAAAGAGAAAACATCATGTTTCATTAAGAGGTGGTACAGAACAGTAAAGAGAAAACATCATGTTTCATTAAGAGGTGGTACAGAACAGTAAAGAGAAAACATCATGTTTCATTAAGAGGTGGTACAGAACAGTAAAGAGAAAACATCATGTTTCATTAAGAGAGGTGGTACAGAACAGTAAAGAGAAAACATCATGTTTCATTAAGAGGTGGTACAGAACAGTAAAGAGAAAACATCATGTTTCATTAAGAGAGGTGGTACAGAACAGTAAAGAGAAAACATCATGTTTCATTAAGAGGTGGTACAGAACAGTAAAGAGAAAACATCATGTTTCATTAAGAGGTGGTACAGAACAGTAAAGAGAAAACATCATGTTTCATTAAGAGGTGGTACAACAGTAAAGAGAAAACATCATGTTTCATTAAGAGGTGGTACAGAACAGTAAAGAGAAAACATCATGTTTCATTAAGAGGTGGTACAACAGTAAAGGGAAAACATTCATTGATTCTAACAACTGATCACCTTGTTTTCTCCTACAGGCACCCAAGCTGGTTTCTGAGAGTGCAGAGCTGGTCAAGGTTTAGGATAGAATTTTGATGATTTTAATTTCAAAAGATGAACTGATGATTTAAAACAATAAAAATCAAATGAAGGTTCTGTCTGTATCGATCCATCTACCTCCCCAGCCTCCATTTACATCACGGTGACCTCATCCTTCTATCAGCAACGTCTTGTCATCCACTCATAAGTCTGTCTATCAGTGATCTGTGATTGACTCATAAGCCTTACAGTCTATCCTCATCAAACCTCTATCTGGGATGAATCACACCACTGGTTAATTTCTGATAGACATGAATGACTCCTGTCAATCAAATACATTAATAACTGAATAAAGTCATGTTTTTCAACTGCATTACTGCCGTGGATATTTATTTATTATGTGGTAGGAGGATTCTCAAGACTTTAATACTTGTCCATGAGTTAGTTTCATTATGACGATCTCACCATTTTAACCCAGGAGTTTTTTTAGAACTGTTTATTCATTATTTATGTGTCCATGGCTCCCTGGATAGTTGATTACAGCCACTGTGTCTTGTCACTCCTTTATGATTTATAGAAGACATGACATGAAGCAACTTTCTGGTATATGTACGGTGCATTAGAGTTGTGGAAATATAAACACTGCTCAAAAAAATAAAGGGAACACTAAAATAACACATCCTAGATCTGAATGAATGAAATAATCTTATTAAATACTTTTTTCTTTACATAGTTGAATGTGCTGACAACAAAATCACACAAAAATAATCAATGGAAATCCAATTTATCAACCCATGGAGGTCTAGATTTGGAGTCACACTCAAAATTAAAGTGGAAAACCACACTACAGGCTGATCCAACTTTGATGTAATGTCCTTAAAACAAGTCAAAATGAGGCTCAGTAGTGTGTGTGGCCTCCACGTGCCTGTATGACCTCCCTACAATGCCTGGGCATGCTCCTGATGAGGTGGCGGATGGTCTCCTGAGGGATCTCCTCCCAGACCTGGACTAAAGCATCCGCCAACTCCTGGACAGTCTGTGGTGCAACGTGGCGTTGGTGGATGCAGCGAGACATGATGTCCCAGATGTGCTCAATTGGATTCAGGTCTGGGGAACGGGCGGGCCAGTCCATAGCATCAATGCCTTCCTCTTGCAGGAACTGCTGACACACTCCAGCCACATGAGGTCTAGCATTGTCTTGCATTAGGAGGAACCCAGGGCCAACCGCACCAGCATATGGTCTCACAAGGGGCCTGAGGATCTCATCTCGGTACCTAATGGCAGTCAGGCTACCTCTGGCGAGCACATGGAGGGCTGTGCGGCCCCCCCAAAGAAATGCCACCCCACGCCTTGACTGACCCACCGCCAAACCGGTCATGCTGGAGGATGTTGCAGGCAGCAGAACGTTCTCCACGGCATCTCCAGACTCTGTCACGTCTGTCACATGTGCTCAGTGTGAACCTGCTTTCATCTGTGAAGAGCACAGGGCGCCAGTGGCGAATTTGCCAATCTTGGTGTTCTCTGGCAAATGCCAAACGTCCTGCACGGTGTTGGACTGTAAGCACAACCCCCACCTGTGGACGTCGGGCCCTCATACCACCCTCATGGAGTCAGTTTCTGACCGTTTGAGCAGACACATGCACATTTGTGGCCTGCTGGAGGTCATTTTGCAGGGCTCTGGCAGTGCTCCTCCTGCTCCTCCTTGCACAAAGGCGGAGGTAGCAGTCCTGCTGCTGGGTTGTTGCCCTCCTACGGCCTCCTCCACGTCTCCTGATGTAATGGCCTGTCTCCTGGTAGCGCCTCCATGCTCTGGACACTACGCTGACAGACACAGCAAACCTTCTTGCCACAGCTCGCATTGATGTGCCATCCTGGATGAGCTGCACTACCTGAGCCACTTGTGTGGGTTGTAGACTCCGTCTCATGCTACCACTAGAGTGAAAGCACCGCCAGCATTCAAAAGTGACCAAAACATCAGCCAGGAAGCATAGGAACTGAGAAGTGGTCTGTGGTCACCACCTGCAGAACCACTCCTTTATTGGGGGTGTCTTGCTAATTGCCTATAATTTCCACCTGTTGTCTATTCCATTTGCACAACAGCATGTGAAATTTATTGTCAATCAGTGTTGCTTCCTAAGTGGACAGTTTGATTTCACAGAAGTGTGATTGACTTGGAGTTACATTGTGTTGTTTAAGTGTTCCCTTTATTTTTTTGAGCAGTGTATATTCACTACCGGTCAAAAGTTTTAGAACACCTACTCATTCAAGGGTTTTTATTTTTACTATTTTCTACATTGTAGAATAATAGTGAAGACATCAAAACTATGAAATAACACATATGGAATCATGTAGTAACCAAAAAAGTGTTAAAATGTTTAAAATATATTTTATATTTGAGATTCTTCAAATAGCCACCCTTGGCCTTGATGACAGCTTTGCACACTATTGGCATTCTCTTAACCAGCTTCTCTTGTAATGCTTTTCCAACAGTCTTGAAGGACTTCCTACATATGCTGAGCACTTGTTGGCTGCTTTTCCTTCACTCTGCGGTCCGACTCATCCCAAACCATCTCAATTTGGTTGAGGTTGGGTGATTGTGGATGCCAGGTCATCTGATGCAGCACTCCGTCACTCTCCTTCTTGGTAAAATATCCCTTACACAGTCTGAAGGTGTGTTGGGTCATTGTCCTGTTGAAAAACAAATGATGGTCCCACTAAGCCCAAACCAGATGGGATGGCGTATCGCTGCAGAATGCTGTGGTAGCCATGCTGGTTAAATGTGCCTTCAATTCTAAATAAATCACAGACAGTGTCACCAGAAAAGCACCCCCACACCCTCACACCTCCTCCTCCAGGCTTCACGGTGGGAAATAGACATGTGGAGATCATCCGTTCACCCACACCGCGTCTCACAAAGACACGGCGGTTGGAACCAAAAATCTCAAATTTGGAAAGGGCAGATTTCCACCAGTCTAATGTCCATTACTTGTGTTTCTTGGTCCAAGCAAGTCTCTACTTCTTATTGGTGTCCTTTAGTAGTGGTTTCTTTGCAGCAATTCGACCATGAAGGCCTGATTCACAGTCTCCTCTGAACAGTTGATGTTGAGATGTGTCTGTTTTTTGAACACTGTGAAGCATTTATTTGGCCTGCAATTTCTGAGGCTGGTAACTCTAATGAACTTATCTTCTGCAGCAGATGTAACTCTGGGTCTTCCAATCCTGTGGCAGTCCATGAGAGCCAGTTTCATCATAGCGCTTGATGGTTTTTGCGACTGCACTTGAAGAAACTTTCAAAGTTCTTGAAATGTTTTGTATTGACTGACTTTCATGTCTTAAAGTAATGATGGACTGTCATTTCTCTTTGCTTATTTGAGCTGTTCTTGCCATAATATGGACGTAGTCTTTTACCAAATAGGGCTATCTTCTGTATACCCCCCTACCTTGTCACAACACAACTGATTGGCTCAAACGCATTAAGAAGGAAAGAAATTCCACAAATTAACTTTTAAGGCACACCTGTTCATGTAAATGCATTCCAGGTGACTACCTCATGAAGCTGTTTGAGAGAATGCCATGAGTGTGCAAATCTGTCATCAAGGCAAAGGGTGGCTATTTAAAGAATCTCAAATATAAAATATCTTTTGATTTGTTTAACACTTTTTTGGTTACTACATGATTCTATATGTGTTATTTCATAGTTTTGATGTCTTCACTATTATTCTACAATGTAGAAAATAGTCAAAATAAAGAAAAACCCTTGAATGAGTAGGTGTTCTAAAACTTCTAAAACACAGCCGGTTGTGATACAGCCTGGATTCGTGTCTGTAGTGACGCCTCTAGCACTGAAATGCAGTGCCTCAGACCGCTGTGATACAGCCTGGATTCTTGTCTGTAGTGACGCCTCTAGCACTGAAATGCAGTGCATCAGACCGCTGTGATACAGCCTGGATTCGTGTCTGTAGTGACAACTCTAGCACTGAAATGCAGTGCCTCAGACCGCTGTGATACAGCCTGGATTTGTGTCTGTAGTGACGCCTCTAGCACTGAAATGCAGTGCCTCAGACTGCTGTGATACAGCCTGGATTTGTGTCTGTAGTGACGCCTCTAGCACTGAAATGCAGTGCCTCAGACCGCTGTAATACAGCCTGGATTCGTGTCTGTAGTGACGCCTCTAGCACTGAAATGCAGTGCCTCAGACCGTTGCGCCACTCAGGACCCAAATAAATGTAATTGAGAAAGAACCCTGACCTTCTGTTCTGTGTGATATAAAAAAACACATGTTACAAATATGCAAATATGAATAATATGATTTAAAAAACATTAATGATGATAATAAGCCTTTTAAATACATAGTATGCGACCCAAATAGCACCCTATTCCCTATATAGGGCACTACTTTTCACAAGGCTCATAGGGCTCTAGTCAAAAGAATAGTGCACTATATAGGAAATAGTGTGCCATTTGGGACACACATAAAGGGGAACATTCAGGCTTCTTTGCACTGATTGGAATGCCTCCATCTGTTTCAGCATCTCACTTTGTTTGTTGTGTGACGTATGTGCTTGTTGTGTTGTTAAATGTGGCTGGGGGACTTTAATTCTGTAGTGGTGACCTTAATTGCCCTTGTTGCCTAGCTGGCCAAAAACTGTCCACTTGGCACTAGGTGAAGCTACTCACACACAACAGTGACGTGTGGTGAATTCAATGACTGGATAGGCACTGGTTATTACCAAAGCCAGATTTACTCCCTTTACTCAATAAACCTTGATGAAGCCCCAGTTCACCACACAACAGATAGCTCCAACAACCAGTGTGACTTAGGCCAGTGTTTCCCAACTCCAGTCCTCCAGTACCCTAACAGCATACCTTTTTCTGTTGTAGCCCCAGACAAGCTCACCTGATTCATCTTGTCAACTAATCATCAAGCCCTCAATGAGTTAAATCAGGTGATTTTGTCTGGGGCTACAACAAAAATGTGTGCTGCTGGGAGTACTGGAGGACTGAAATTGAGAAACACTGACATAGGATATTAACTGAAAATGACAAACAATTTTTCACCAAATGTAAATACCATTGTAGCCAAGATACACAAAGGATAGGCTCAGATGACTGTCAAACAAAAAGACACACTGCTGAACTGAGCTCAGCCATAGACCGATGTAGCATCCACAGTTACAACTGATAAGTGGCACTAAAAGACCAATATATGGACACATTTCATCTGAATAATTCACAGCGCAAACTCCATAGCCTTTCACAATGGATTTACAAATCTTCCAATGCACTGAGCACCACCACACGCAAACACACACACACAGTGAGGGAAAAAAGTATTTGATCCCCTGCTGATTTTGTACGTTTGCCCACTGACAAAGAAATGATCAGTCTATAATTTTAATGGTAGGTTTATTTGAACAGTGAGAGACAGAATAACAACAACAAAATCCAGAAAAACGCATCTCAAAAATGTAATAAATTGATTTGCATTTTAATGAGGGAAATAAGCTGTTTTTTCTTCTGTTTTTTAAATCTAATTTTACTGCTTGCGTCAGTTACTTGATGTGGAATAGAGTTCCATGTAGTCATGGCTCTATGTAGTACTGTGAGCCTGTTCTGGACTTGGGGACTGTGAAGACACCTCGAGTGGCATGACTGGTGGGGTATGCATGGCTGTCCGAGCTGTGTGCCAGTAGTTTAGACTGACAGCTCAGTGCATTCAACATGTCAATACCTCTCATAAATACAAGTAGTGATGAAGTCAATCTCTCCTCCACTTTCAGGCAGGAAAGACATGCATATTATTAATATTAGCTCTCTGTGTACATACAAGTGCCAGCCGTGCTGCCCTGTTCTGAGCCAATTGCAATTTTTCTACGTCCTTTTTTGTGGCACCTGACCACACGACTGAACAGTAGTCAAGGTGCAACAAAACTAGGGCCTGTAGGACCTGCCTTGTTGATAGTGTTGTTAAGAAGGCAGAGCATCGCTTTATTATAGACAGACTTCTCCCATCTTAGCTACTACTGCATAAATATGTTTTGACCATGACAGTTTACAATCTAGCATCTCAACTTGCTCAATTTCCAAATTATTTATTACAACATTTAGTTGAGGCTTAGGGTTTAGTGAGTGTTTTGTTCCAAATACAAATGCTTTTAGTTTAAGAAATATTTAGGGCTAACTTATTCCTTGCCACCTACTCTGAAACTAACTGTAGCTCTTTGTTGAGTGTTGCAGTCATTTCAGTCGCTGTAGTAGCTGACGTGTATAGTGCTGAGTCACATACATAGAAACTCTGGCTTTACTCAAAGTCAGTGGCATGTCATTAGTAAAAATTGAAAAAAGCAAGGGGCCTAAACAGCTACCCTGAGGAATTCCTGATTCTAACTGGATTATATTTGATAGGCTTCCATTAACCTCTATGGGCTAGGTGGGACGCTTGCGTCCCACCTACGTAACAGCCACTGCCAGCCTGTGGCGCGATTTTCAAAACCTTAAAAATCCTATTACTTCAATTTCTCAAACATATGACTATTTTACAGCCATTTAAAGACAAGACTCTCGTTAATCTAACCACACTGTCCGATTTCAAAAAGGCTTTACAACGAAAGCAAAACATTAGATTATGTCAGCAGAGTACCAAGCCAGAAATAATCAGACACCCATTTTTCAAGCCAGCATATAATGTCACCAAAACCCAGAAGACAGCTAAATGCAGCACTCACCTTTGATGATCTTCATCAGATGACAACCCTAGGACATTATGTTATACAATACATGCATGTTTTGTTCAATCAAGTTCATATTTATATCAAAAACCAGCTTTTTACATTAGCATGTGACGTTCAGAACTAGCATACCCCCCGCAAACTTCCGGGGAATTCGCTAACATTTTACTAAATTACTCACGATAAACGTTCACAAAAAGCATAACAATTATTTTAAGAATTATAGATACAGACCTCCTCTATGCACTCGATATGTCCGATTTTAAAATAGCTTTTTGGTGAAAGCACATTTTGCAATATTCTAAGTACATAGCCCAGGCTTCACGGGCTCGCTATTTAGACACCCGGCAAGTTTAGCACTCACCATAATCATATTTACTATTATAAAAGTTTGATTACCTTTTGTTGTCTTCGTCAGAATGCACACCCAGGACTGCTACTTCAATAACAAATGTTGGTTTGGTCCAAAATAATCCATCGTTATATCCGAATAGCGGCGTTTTGTTCGTGCGTTCCAGACACTATCCGAAATAGTAAAGAAGTGTCACGCGCATGGCGCAATTCGTGACAATAAAATTCTAAATATTCCATTACCGTACTTCGAAGCATGTCAACCGCTGTTTAAAATCAATTTTTACGACACTTTTCTCGTAGAAAAGCGATAATATTCCGACAGGGAATCTCCTTTTCGGCAAACAGAGGAAAAAATCCCAAAGGCGGGGGCGGTCGGGGTCACGCGCATAAGCCCGTGTCCCTTGATCGGCCACTTGAGAAAGGCGATAATGTGTTTCAGCCTGGGGCTGGAATGACGACATTCTGTTTTTTCCCGGGCTCTGAGCGCCTATGGACGACGTGGGAAGTGTCACGTTAGAGCAGAGATCCTTAGTAAATGATAGAGATGGAAAAGAAGTTCAAGAAATGGTCAGACAGGCCACTTCCTGTAAAGGAATCTCTCAGGTTTTGACCTGCCATTTGAGTTCTGTTATACTCACAGACACCATTCAAACAGTTTTAGAAAATTTAGGGTGTTTTCTATCCATATGTAATAAGTATATGCATATTCTAGTTACTGGGTAGGAGTGGTAACCAGATTAAATCGGGTATGTTTTTTATCCAGCCGTGTCAATACTGCCCCCTAGCCCTATTAAAGAACATGTGTTCTGTTAGACAAGTCACTCTTTATCCACATTATAGCAGTGAGTGTAAAGCCATAACACATACGTTTTTCCAGCAGTAGACTATGATCAATAATGTCAAAAGCTACACTGAAGTCTAACAAGACAGCCCCCACAATAATTGTATCATCAATATCTCTCAGCCAATCATCAGTCATGTCCAGTAACAGTGACTGGAGTCAGGAACCCAGGGCCGGCCCGCTCATTAGACAGGATTACACAGCTGCCTATGGCGATCCTGTCCATTAACAGTGACTGGAGTCAGGAACCCAGGGTCGGCTCACTCATTAGACAGGATTACACAGCCGCCTATGGCAGCATGTTGACGAGGGCAGCAAATTTCATGTGACACTGTAGGCCAGGGATGGGCAACTCCAATCCTCTGGGGCCTGATTGGTGTCACAATAACACATCTGACTCCAATAATCAACTAATCATGATCTTCAGTTTAGAATGCAATTAGTTTCATCAGCTGTGTTGATTGGGGATGGGGGAAAAAGTGTGACATCACTCCGGCCCCTGAGGACTGGAATTGCCCCTCCCTGCTGTAGGCTATACCTCAGTAAGCACGGACCGACGCTGATACCTTTTGGACTCATTTTTTTGGCCCTGTCCGGACTGGACTTGTTTTTTTTGGTGCAGTTCAGACTGGACTTGGTTTTTTGGCCCTGTCCGGACTGGACTTGGTTTTTTTGGTGCAGTTCAGACCGGACTTGTTTTTTTTGGCCCTGTCCGGACTGGACTTGGTTTTTTTGGTGCAGTCCAGACTGGACTTGTTTTTTTTGGTGCAGTTCAGACTGGACTTGGTTTTTTGGCCCTGTCCGGACTGGACTTGGTTTTTTTGGTGCAGTCCAGACTGGACTTGGTTTTTTGGTGCAGTTCAGACTGGACTTGGTTTTTTGGTGCAGTCCAGACTGGACTTGGTTTTTTTGGTGCAGTCCAGACTGGACTTGGTTTTTTGGTGCAGTTCAGACTGGACTTGGTTTTTGGTGCAGTCCGGACTGGACTTGATTTTTTGGCCCTGTCCGGACTAGACTTGGTTTCAACGTCCACGGACGTTGTTTTTTGATCGAGTCTGAACCAAATCTGAACCAATTATAGACGTCTATGTTTGGTTCAGATTTTGTCAGGTCTGGACCAGCATTGATTTGGCCCAAACCAGGGACGTCACTAGACATTCAGAACATCCGGGGCTCAAACCTGAAGACCCGGGGCCAACTCCGGGTGGGGGGGTTTGATCTCTGCGCGACCGAAATGAAGCACCCCACACTCTTGGCTTGGCACCCTAGCAGTGAACATTTAGCAGAAACATAACGCGATGTTGCATATCTCACTGCTTTCTTCCATGCACTGTGTTCTCCTGAAGTCAAATAATCAACACTTCTTCATATTAATTCAATAGATTGTGGTCAGTAAACCCATGGAATATGGTGTTAATAATATTTATACAAATCTATTAGCAAGTACATATTACAAGTGCATAACTATATTGTAATTTTCCATTTAAAAAAATTGTTGGAAAAAGTATTTGTATCATTTTGTTGCAATGTTTTCATAAACCATGTCCAATATTTGATTGGCAATAAAAACAAAAAGCCTCATGTTGATGTTGGTCACATTATTGCTAACTAATGTGAGCTAGTCATGCTGTGGGCACTGTGCAGTTCCAAAACAATCCAAAGGGTGGCAGCCTAGACCACAAATTAATGTTTTGCATGAAATAATGTTGTAGTTAGGTGCAATATAGCAGGATTGGGATTTTAGGCTGCCAACCTTGATTATGTTGGAACTGCATAAACTTACATTAACAGTAGGCATGTAATATAACTGTAGAGTGTGTGTGTGAGTGGGGGGGTTAGTAAGTGATACCTGTTGGTTAGTTAGTGATACTTGTTGGTTAGTCAGTGATACTTGTTGGTTAGTCAGTGATACTTGTCGAATGGTGAACAGAGCTCCAAAAGTTGGATTCAGTGTCCAGATAGCTAATCAATTACTGTCAAAACCCTGCTCATAAAATTTGCTAGGTAGCTAATGTTAGCAGCACTGCTAGATAGACTGTGTAGTCAACTAACGTCCCGCTCTGACATTGCTCGTCCAAATATTTATATATTCTTAATTCCATTCCTTTGCTTTAGATTGTGTGTGTATTGTTAGATATTACTTGTTAGATATTACTGCACTGTTGGAGCTAGAAACACAAGCATTTTGCTACACCCGCAATAACATCTACTAAACATGTGTATGTGACAATGTTGATATAGTTTAACGTTATCTGTCAGTACAGCTTTGAGTCAACATGTTGAAATGTAAATTACTCTAATCTGGTTTACTGTGAGGTCAATAACTCTGAATAGCATCAACATGGGCTAAGAAAATGTGTTACAGTAGAGGCAAGATAACAAAGTTTACCTCCAGTTCTCCATCTTTGCGCCGAAATTTCTTTGGATGAATCAGAAATGTCTTGGAAAACCACTTTGACCCCGCCTCCTAAAGTGCCACCTCACACAGAAATGCTGCTTTTAGGCAGCACTGAAAAAGGGCAGGACAGGTTCATTCATGATTGGAGTATTCATTTCAGTGTGTAATACAGTGTAGACTAGTTTGTTTTACACCATCCCAGCAGGGCAAAAGACTCCGGGCTGAGACAAAATCATTCGGGGCTAAACACCCGAAATCCCAGGTCTGGTGACTTCAATGGCCCAAACATTGACTTCTCTAAATTACATATTTTCAACTTTCATTCAAAACCGAAAATTAACCTGATTTCAACGTCCAGAAAATACATATGTTCAACTTTCACTCAGAACCTAAATCGAATACTTTCAATGTCTGGGGGGAAAAAAAGTATTTTAGATGTCTTTTCACCTTCATTTTACTCACAGTGACTTGTAGGGGCGGCAGAACGGCCAGGACCAGCCCTGCATTAACCGCTGTGTGCGTCAAAGATTTGAATGGCTTTGAAAGGATGGAAAGAAAGACGATAATACCCGGGCGCCTTTCCTGAGTTAAAAAAAATATCTAATATCATGAGCATAAAAACCACCAGAATCATTGAGAAAAACATTAGATATCAAAAGAAAATGACAATAATTTATCATTTGTCTTTTCATAACAGCTTTTTGTATGACATTATCACAGGGTGAACACTGCCTACCCCTCCTACACTAACCGCACGTCACTGACGCACAGTACCTCACCAGAGTTCGACAGCATGTGAGCAAATATGCTTCTGTAATCCCAAAAATCAAACAACAACACACAATGACCAATTACCTCCAAATGTGTCATAAAATGTAAAAAATGATTGTTGTGCGCCCCTTTTATATTCATAATAAAACCATGCGAGATGGTAGCTTCAGATAGTTTTACTGATCATGTGTGAATTTGCTAAAATATAATATAGATGATTACATTAGTATGAATAAAATATAGATAGGAATAAGTCTTGTTGTTTCCTCTACTTCCTTGTTCTGTATTAGTTGGGAGATTCCCACTGAATTGTGGGCGTTCAACGTCTCGAGGGGATTACCCCAACTCAACATGGAGAATGTCGCTCAAATACAGACATGTTTACAGGTAACCAAATGATGTTACTCTCGTGTAATATTCAATACATTATTGGTAGTCAACGCATAGACAACATCTCCGCAAGTGTAGACTAGTCTATTATCAACGTAATCTGTACATTTAATTCATTTGGGTGAATTCCCTTAGCCTATGTCATCTGATCTCACTGTTCCCGTGCATTCCTACTGATCAACGTTTTTGGCCATACATAATGCCCCTTTCATTTAAAGTTGGCCCAAGTTCAAACGTAAATGCGACAGTTATGTGCTTTTCAGAGGAATAGCAAATTGATCTATCGATAAATCTGTTTTTAGCGTTCCCCTCCATATTTACACAGCAGCACATTCGTTCGCGCTTCAGAGGCTGTGATATTCTGGGCGGAGACATCGGGGAATTCCCAGGCGACTCTCTCTCTCTCTCTCTCTCTCTCTCTCTCTCACTCTGTCTCTCACACACTTTCTCTCTCTCTCCCAGCTGGAGCTTCTCATTCAGACAACAACCCGTGATAAGGTTGTGCACACCAACACCATGGATGGTAAGTATCTACAGATAGTATTATTATTACGAGGCTTTCAGCAGGATTCTGTAACACCTTTCGGCTACACATGTAATTATTATTTTAACGTTTCTGAATGTGGTTCGTCATTGACATAATAGCGATGATCGGAGAAGTATTTTTGTGAAAAATAAGAAATAAAATATTGCTATGATTTGCTTACACGTTATTATTAAATGTTTAACATGTTTTTTTTGGACAACATTGCTAACTGTAGTCTAACATATGCCAAAATGACCAGTCTTAGAATCAACACTGATCACCGGCACGGAAGGAAGGTTAAAGTGCTTGTCTATTTGCGCGTGATAGTTTTCAGATTGGGTGTTTAAACTTTTCTTTAGAAACTTTTCTTTAAAAACAAGCCAAAACTTTGTAGACTAAATGATTTAAAAGCACTTGGTTCCCATATATTGATAATGGTCTATATAGCCTACTGTAGCCTATACCAAGTCTATACAGGGTGTGCACGATATGTTAGGAGGAAGTGTCTGTTATTTACTTGAAATTTGGCACGGGTTGCAGAACGTGTCTCATCTAATAGCCTGAGAACAACTATTGTGAATATCTAGTTACGCACTCTGTCTCCAACAGTACTTATGCCCTCGTTGATCAAATCAAATCAAACTTTATTTGTCACATGCGCGGAATACAACAAATGTAGACCTTACAGTGAAATGCTTACCCACAAGCCCCTAACCAACAGTGCAGTTCAAGAAGAGTTAAGAAAATATTTACTAAATACACTAAAGTAAAAAATAAGAAGTAACACAATAACATAACAATAACGAGGCTATATACAGGGGGTACCAGTACCGAGTCAGTGTGGAGGTTATATACAGGGGGTACAGGTACCGAGTCAGTGTGGAGGCTATATACAGGGGGTACAGGTACCGAGTCAATGTGGAGGCTATATACAGGGGGTACTGGTACCGAGTCAGTGTGGAGGTTATATACAGGGGGTACAGGTACCGAGTCAGTGTGGAGGCTATATACAGGGGGTACAGGTACCGAGTCAATGTGGAGGCTATATACAGGGGGTACTGGTACCGAGTCAGTGTGGAGGTTATATACAGGGGGTACAGGTACCGAGTCAATGTGGAGGCTATATACAGGGGGTACCGGTACCGAGTCAGTGTGGAGGCTATATACAGGGGGTACAGGTACAGAGTCAATGTGGAGGCTATATACAGGGGGTACTGGTACCGAGTCAGTGTGGAGGTTATATACAGGGGGTACAGGTACCGAGTCAATGTGGAGGCTATATACAGGGGGTACTGGTACCGAGTCAGTGTGGAGGTTATATACAGGGGGTACCGGTACCGAGTCAGTGTGGAGGTTATATACAGGGGGTACAGGTACCGAGTCAATGTGGAGGCTATATACAGGGGGTACAGGTACAGAGTCAATGTGGAGGCTATATACAGGGGGTACTGGTACCGAGTCAGTGTGGAGGTTATATACAGGGGGTACAGGTACCGAGTCAATGTGGAGGCTATATACAGGGGGTACTGGTACCGAGTCAGTGTGGAGGTTATATACAGGGGGTACCGGTACCGAGTCAGTGTGGAGGTTATATACAGGGGGTACAGGTACCGAGTCAGTGTGGAGGTTATATACAGGGGGTACAGGTACCGAGTCAGTGTGGAGGCTATATACAGGGGCTACAGGTACCGAGTCAATGTGGTGGCTATATACAGGGGTTACAGGTACCGAGTCAGTGTGGAGGCTATATACAGGGGGTACCGGTACAGAGTCAATGTGGAGGCTATATACAGGGGGTACCGGTACAGAGTCAATGTGGAGGCTATATACAGGGGGTACAGGTACAGAGTCAATGTGGAGGTTATATAGAGGGAGTACTGGTACCGAGTCAATGTGGAGGCTATATACAGGGGGTACCGGTACCGAGTCAATGTGGAGGGTATATACAGGGGTTACCGGTACCGAGTCAGTGTGGAGGCTATATACAGGGGGTACAGGTACCGAGTCAGTGTGCGGGGGTACAGGTTAGAGGTAATTTGTACATGTAGGTAGGGGTGAAGTGACTATGCATAGATAATGGTGGACCATCCGAAAATCATTAAGTACATACAGGAAAGGGAGAGTGTCAAATTGTTTACCTGTGGGTGTGCGGCAGCTTGGGTGTGATAACGTTCCTCCCCATTCACTTCCTCAATTGTTTTCTTGGGTTGGCAGAGATGTCAGTCATATTTCTGCTAGAGAATGTGCATGTGAGACAGACAGACAGACAGACAGACAGACAGACAGACAGACAGACAGACAGACAGACAGACAGACAGACAGACAGACAGACAGACAGACAGACAGACAGACAGACAGACAGACAGACAGACAGACAGACAGACAGACCAAGGTTCAGCAGCAGGTGGTGGAGAGAAGGTCTGAGTTGGTATGGTGGTTTGTGGGAGGCAAGTGTGTGTAAGCATGCATCAGGTGTCTCATTAGGAAGAATTGCTAAAGAATAGCTGTGGTGTGTGTGTGTGTGTGTGTGTGTGTGTGTGTGTGTGTGTGTGTGTGTGTGTGTGTGTGTGTGTGTGTGTGTGTGTGTGTGTGTGTGTGTGTGTGTGTGTGTGTGTGTGTGTGTGTGTGTGTGTGTGTGTGTGTGTGTCTGGTTAGGTTTAGGTTGGGTTTATGAGAAGTCATGTGTGGTTGACTGTCAATAAGTTCCCCATGTACTAACATACTGTACTGATCCTTGCTATATGAGCCACGTTACAATTCACACCAAGTGGCTTAACCCTTATTGGCGCAATGCCTTTGGGTGTTTGTCTTTCACACTCATGACCTGGGTTTGCTTCCCTGCTCCACCGTTGGCTACAAAACTCACCGACTAGAATTGTTAATAAGCCAGTAAATATGGAGCCAATTTCTCAGGATTTGTAATACATTATCTACCCAATACATTATCTATCCCATACATTATCTACCCATAGCCTTTGTTCTCTCAGTAACTATTCAGAAGCTTTGATGACTGCCTTTTACACTATAGCTGTAGAGCATTTGAGTGTGTATTGTCATCTATAAACAGTATATATACATATATACACTACCGGTCAAAAGTTTTAGAACACCTATTCATTTCAAGGGTTTTTCTTTATTTTTACTATTTTCTACACTGTAGAATAATAGTGAAGACATCAAAACTATAAAACAACACATGTAGTAACAAAAAAAGTGTTCAAATCAAAATATATTTTATATTTGAGATTCTTCAAATATCCATCCTTTGCCTTGATGACAGCTTTGCACACTCTTGGCATTCTCTCAACCAGCTTCATGAGGTGTCACCTGGAATGCATTTCAATTAACAGGTTGTTAAAAGTTAATTTGTGGAATTTCTTTCCTTCTTAATGCCAATCAGTTGTGTTCTGACAAGGTAGGGGGGTATACAGAAGATTGCTATATTTGGTATATATATACAGTTTATATATACACTGAGTATACAAAACATTAAGAACACCTGCTCTTTCCATGACACAAACAACATTTCCATCCACAGTTTCTTTGTGAGTAAAGTCATACTGTATAAAAACAAATTATGACAGTTGTGATGGAAACCAGCCTGGTCTCATAGACTAACGTAACATAGTAAACATAAATCTGGAACACTCATATGGTACGTTTGGTATTGTTACATAAGACAGATGGATACTTAACCCTTTCAGTTAACCCTTCCCCTAACTCGAACCTTAACCCTTTCAGTTAACCCTTCCCGTAACTCTAACCTTAACCCTTTTAGCTAACCCTTAACCCTAACCCTTTTAGCTAACCCTTCCCCCAACCCTTCCCCTTAACCCTAACCCTTTTAGCTAACCCTTACCCTAACCCTTCCCCTAACCTGTCTCCTAACCCTTCCCCTAACCTTAACCCTAACCCTTCCCCTAACCCTAACCTTAACCCTTTAACCCATAGGAGGGGTGGGGGTTGGAATACTAAGCTATATGGAATACTAAGCTATATGGAATACTAAACTATATGAAATTCGTAACATATTGTACATTTTGCAAAGAAGCCAGATGTGGAGGTCCTGGGCTGGTGTGGTTACAGGTGGTCTTACAGGTGGTTTGCGGTTATGAGGCCGGTTGGACATGATGTCAAATTCTCTAAAACGACATTGGAGGCAGCTTATGGTAGAGAAGTTAACATTAAATTCTCTGGCAATAGCTCTGATGGACATTCCTGCAGTCAGCATGGCAATTGCACGCTCCCTCAAAACTTGTGTTGTGTTGTGTGACAAAACTGCACATTTTAGAGTGGCCTTTTATTGTCCCCAGCACAAGGTGTACCTGTGTAATGATCATGCTGTTTAATCAGCTTCTTGATATGCCACACCTGTCAGGTGGATGGATTATCTTGGCAAAGGAGATATGCTCACTAACAGGGATACAAACAAATTTGTGCACAACATTTGAGAGAAATAAGCTTTTTGTGAATATAGAACATTTCTGGGATCTTTTAAATCAGCTCATGAATCATGGGAGCAGCACTTTACATATTGCGTTTATAATTTTGTTCAGTATAAGTGCCTTTGAACAGGGTTAGGTAGTGGGGGGGGGGTCTAACTCAATATTAGGAAAGGGGTTCTTAATGTTTGGTATACTCAATGTATAATAATAGTACTGTATATACCATTTAACAGACACTTTTATTCCAAGCGACTAACAGTCTTGTGTGTATAAATGTTTCATATGGTTGGTCCCGGGAATCTAACCCACTATCCTGGCCTTGCAAGCACCATGCTGTACTAACTGAGCTACAGGGAACCATCTGTAACCCTCTTCTCCATGTGTTGTGTTGTCCAGTGGCAGAGCCCAGTGTTCAGATCTTTGAGCAGCCCAAACAGAGGGGCATGCGCTTCAGGTACAAGTGTGAGGGCCGCTCTGCAGGCAGCATCCCTGGAGAGAGGAGCTCTGAAAACAACAGGTCATACCCCACCATACAGGTAAGCAAATAATATCATAATAATATTCCATTTAAAGACACTTTTATCTGACTTACAGTCATGTGTGCGTACATTTTACATACGGTCCTGGGAATTGAACCTACTGTCCTGGAGTTCCAAGCACCATGCTCTACCGACTGAGCTACAGGGGACTACACAATACTTATCACGCCACTGCAACCTATATACTGTAGTTATATACTACATAGTGTTGAGCGATTAACCAAATATTCGGAGGGGGGGGGCGGTTATTAAACAACTAATTCACCGACATCGGTTCAATTACTTGAATTCCATTTAGTCCAACGCGTTGTTTCTCTAGAGAGAAATCAAATCAACAACTATATGGGAGGCTGGGCTGAAGGGAGTTGTAGTTTTCAGAAAGCAAATATTCAACCTAGTTCAGCGCAGGAACTGTGTAATTACTACAATGACCAAAATCCATTGCGTCTGTTCTTTTCCGGCTCTGACACAGAAGGATACACTTTTATGCCTGCTACGTTAGGTTAGATGCACACAGACCGCATACGCCACCGCATGAGAGAGGAATGTACACAACACAACAACGAGAGAGAGGGATAGAGAGTTCATGAAAGTATGCCTTATCTACTTTGAAGTAGTGAAATGATTTAGTAAGACAACTCTGCAGCATACTTAGACAGGCTAGTCTATCTAGATAGGATGACTACATACAGCTCTGCAGCATACTTAGGCAGGCTAGCCTAGCTAGATAGGATGACTACATACAGCTCTGCAGCATACTTAGGCAGGCTAGCCTAGCTAGATAGGATGACTACAGACAGCTCTGCAGCATACTTAGGCAGGCTAGTCTATCTAGATAGGATGACTACAGACAGCTCTGCAGCATACTTAAGCAGGCTAGTCTATCTAGATAGGATGACTACAGACAGCTCTGCAGCATACTTAGACAGGCTAGTCTAGTTAGATAGGATGACTACAGACAGCTCTACAGCATACTTAAGCAGGCTAGTCTAGTTAGATAGGATGACTACAGACAGCTCTACAGCATACTTAAGCAGGCTAGTCTAGTTAGATAGGATGACTACAGACAGCTCTACAGCATACTTAGGCAGGCTAGTCTAGTTAGATAGGATGACTACAGACAGCTCTGCAGCATACTTAGACAGGCTAGTCTAGTTAGATAGGATGACTACAGACAGCTCTACAGCATACTTAGACAGGCTAGCCTAGTTAGATAGGATGACTACAGACAGCTCTACAGCATACTTAGACAGGCTAGCCTAGTTAGATAGGATGACTACAGACAGCTCTACAGCATACTTAGACAGGCTAGTCTAGTTAGATAGGATGACTACAGACAGCTCTACAGCATACTTAGACAGGCTAGTCTAGTTAGATAGGATGACTACAGACAGTACAGGGAGAACATAACGTTAGATGGCCTGGCTGACTGACTGTTACTGCCTGAGATGAGATGATGACTTTAAGGAATTAAAAAATTATAAAGTTATATAAAAACGAACTAATATACACAACTGAAATATTTTATTATTTCATAGTAATTTCCTATTTTTCTATTTGGACCTGACAGAGACAATGGAATATTTTCTATGTTTTGGCAATTGAATATTCAACATGTTTGACTTTGGATTTTCCATTACACAAATATAATAATTTTATTGTAATTATTTGATAAGCATTTAATGTCAAAAAAGAAAAAAAAGAATTGAACTTGAAAACCGTGGTAATTTAAAAAAATTATCGAACCAAAACCAAACCGACCTCAAAAAGCTGAAATTGCTCAACACTAATACTACAGTATATCCATCACAGCACTAATACTACAGTATATCCATCCCAGCACTAATACTGCAGTATATCCATCCCAGCACTAATACTACAGTATATCCATCACAGCACTAATACTACAGTATATCCATCCCAGCACTAATACTACAGTATATCCATCCCAGCACTAATACTACAGTATATCCATCACAGCACTAATACTACAGTATATCCATCCCAGCACTAATACTGCAGTATATCCATCCCAGCACTAATACTACAGTATATCCATCACAGCACTAATACTACAGTATATCCATCCCAGCACTAATACTACAGTATATCCATCCCAGCACTAATACTACAGTATATCCATCACAGCACTAATACTTCAGTATATCCATCACAGCACTAATACTGCAGTATATCCATCACAGCACTAATACTGCAGTATATCCATCACAGCACTAATACTACAGTATATCCATCACAGCACTAATACTACAGTAGATCCATCACAGCACTAATACTGCAGTATATCCATCTCAGCACTAATACTACAGTATATCCATCACAGCACTAATACTACAGTATATACACTAGTGTATCATAATACGCTAAGCCTGAGGAGTATATACAGGACCATATCCTAGTCACTAGTGTATTGCAGTATTCGAGCCAGCATTTGCCGCTAAATCTAGTCCTCTCTGACCCCATGAGCAGGTATATCTGTTTTGAATAGTTTCTACTCTCTCGGCCCATCTGAACACATAGCCACTCCTTCCTGCTCCAGCGTTGTGAAAACCACTCACAGACAGCTGAGATGAAATGATAAAGAGATCTAATGTTTAGTGATGTCATTGCTAATATTCTAGACTCTCTGATCTACTAACAACTTTCTGCTGTTTTCACTGATGTTGTCCATGTTTTTGATTCCTCTCTTCTCCTCTCTTCACTTCTCTTCTCTTTTCTCTTCTCTTTTCTCTCTTTTCTTTTCTTCTCTTCTTCTCTCCTCTCTTCTCTTCTCCTCTCATCTCTTCTCCTCTCTTCTCTTCTCCTCACTTCTCCCCTCTCTTCTCCGCTCGTCTCTTCTGTTATCTCCTCTCTTCTATCTTCTCATCTCTTCTCCTCTCTTCTATCTTCTCATCTCTTCTCCTCTCTTCTATCTTCTCATCTCTTCTCCTCTCTTCTATCTTCTCCTCTCTTTTCTCCTCCTCTTATCCACTCTTTTATTTTCTTCTCTTTTCTATGTTCCTCTTTTATTTGTGTATTTATCCTTTATTTAACCCGGTAAGTAATCTCTTTTATAATAACGACCTGAATGCCCTGTATTCACTTCCTTCTTCAAATTTTTACCTCTCCTCTCTTTCCCCATCAGATTCTGAACTACTGTGGGAAGGGCAAAGTGCGCGTTTCCCTCGTAACCAAGAACGAGCCCTTTAGGCCCCACCCTCATGACTTGGTGGGCAAGGACTGCAAGGAGGGATTCTACGAAGCTGAGTTTGGCCCAGAGCGCAAGGTCTTCGCGTGAGTTACCCTTCATCACTTTACCCCATCATCATCATCATCATCTTTAGTTATCTCACACACACTGTTACCATTATAATCACCATCATCATCATTATAATAAACACAGTCACCACCATCATCATCATTATAATAAACACAGTCACCACCATCATCATCATTATAATAAACACAGTCACCACCATCATCATCATTATAATAAACACAGTCACCACCATCATCATCATTATAATAAACACAGTCACCACCATCATCATCATTATAATAAACACAGTCACCACCATCATCATCATTATAATAAACACAGTCACCACCATCATCATCATTATAATAAACACAGTCACCACCATCATCATCATTATAATAAACACAGTCACCACCATCATCATCATTATAATAAACACAGTCACCACCATCATCATCATTATAATAAACACAGTCACCACCATCATCATTATTATAATAAACACAGTCACCACCATCATCATTATTATAATAAACACAGTCACCACCATCATCATCATTATAATAAACACAGTCACCACCATCATCATTATTATAATGAACACAGTCACCACCATCATCATCATTATAATAAACACGGTCACCACCATCATCATCATTATAATAAACACAGTCACCACCATCATCATCATTATAATAAACACAGTCACCACCATCATCATTATTATAATGAACACAGTCACCACCATCATCATTATTATAATGAACACAGTCACCACCATCATCATTATTATAATGAACACAGTCACCACCATCATCATTATTATAATAAACACGGTCACCACCATCATCATCATTATAATAAACACAGTCACCACCATCATCATCATTATAATAAACACAGTCACCACCATCATCATCATTATAATAAACACAGTCACCACCATCATCATCATTATAATAAACACAGTCACCACCATCATCATCATTATAATAAACACAGTCACCACCATCATCATCATTATAATAAACACAGTCACCACCATCATCATCATTATAATAAACACAGTCACCACCATCATCATCATTATAATAAACACAGTCACCACCATCATCATCATTATAATAAACACAGTCACCACCATCATCATTATTATAATAAACACAGTCACCACCATCATCATTATTATAATAAACACGGTCACCACCATCATCATTATTATAATAAACACAGTCACCACCATCATCATCATTATAATAAACACGGTCACCACCATCATCATCATTATAATAAACACAGTCACCACCATCATCATCATTATAATAAACACAGTCACCACCATCATCATTATTATAATAAACACAGTCACCACCATCATCATCATTATAATAAACACAGTCACCACCATCATCATCATTATAATAAACACAGTCACCACCATCATCATCATTATAATAAACACGGTCACCACCATCATCATCATTATAATAAACACAGTCACCACCATCATCATTATTATAATAAACACGGTCACCACCATCATCATCATTATAATAAACACAGTCACCACCATCATCATCATTATAATAAACACGGTCACCACCATCATCATCATTATAATAAACACAGTCACCACCATCATCATCATTATAATAAACACGGTCACCACCATCATCATCATTATAATAAACACAGTCACCACCATCATCATCATTATAATAAACACAGTCACCACCATCATCATTATTATAATAAACACAGTCACCACCATCATCATTATTATAATAAACACAGTCACCACCATCATCATCATTATAATAAACACAGTCACCACCATCATCATCATTATAATAAACACAGTCACCACCATCATCATCATTATAATAAACACAGTCACCACCATCATCATTATTATAATAAACACAGTCACCACCATCATCATCATTATAATAAACACAGTCACCACCATCATCATCATTATAATAAACACAGTCACCACCATCATCATCATTATAATAAACACAGTCACCACCATCATCATTATTATAATAAACACAGTCACCACCATCATCATTATTATAATAAACACAGTCACCACCATCATCATCATTATAATAAACACAGTCACCACCATCATCATCATTATAATAAACACAGTCACCACCATCATCATCATTATAATAAACACAGTCACCACCATCATCATTATTATAATAAACACAGTCACCACCATCATCATTATTATAATAAACACAGTCACCACCATCATCATTATTATAATAAACACAGTCACCACCATCATCATCATTATAATAAACACAGTCACCACCATCATCATCATTATAATAAACACAGTCACCACCATCATCATTATTTTCCACTTTTAGTCACTCACCATCACTATCACTATCATCATCATCATCACCCTTTTCACTGTCATTTGCATCACCACCCCCTTGTCAAGGGCAGAGTCATGTTGTGGGAGTTCCACCAGTCATCATTGTGGGAGTTCCTCCAGTTGTTTTGCATGTGATGGTGTGATCACACACACACACACACACACACACACACACACACCACACACACACACACACACACACACACACACACACACACACACACACACACACACACACACACATGCACACACACACGCACGCACACAGACAAGTCCAAATGGCCCCTCACTTTGCAAAACCACAGTGCTGAGGGAATTCCCCAGATAATATCACTTTGTCTATGTATCTGTGTAACCGCTTGGGTTATACATGGAGACCATTTTGTGCCCCAGAACCCTGAGTTTCTGACTTCCCTATGCTTCGTATCCACAGCTTCCAAAATCTGGGTATCCAGTGTGTGAGGAGGAGAGAGGTAAAGGACTCCATCATGCAGAGGATGACCAGAGGGATCAACCCATTCAATGGTGAGTCTCTCTCTCAGCTACAGTCTCTCTGGCTTTTCTCTCTCTCCCCCCCTCTTCCATGCTCTCTCTCTCCCCTCTCTTCCTCTCTCTCTCCCCCCTCTCTTCCTCTCTCTCCCCCCCTCTTCTTCTCTCTCTCCCCCCCCTCTCTCTCCCCACCCCTCTTTCACATTTACTTTCTGACATATTCATTTAGAGTGAGAAGTAGATATATATACATGGGTTACTGCTGTCCTAACCACAACTAGACAGAGATAGAGAAAGATCTGTCCATTTCCTCATAGAACTTCTATCTCTGGGTCTCTACAGCAAAGTGTCGTTGTTGTCTCCATTACAAGACAAGAGCTAACCTACTTCCCCTTTTTCATAACACACAGTTGTGCAATTCAGCGTCGTGCTGGATGCCACGTGAGAGAGGGGAATGTGTGTGTGTGTGTGTGTGTGTGTGTGTGTGTGTGTGTGTGTGTGTGTGTGTGTGTGTGTGTGTGTGTGTGTGTGTGTGTGTGTGTGTGTGTGTGTGTGTGTGTGTGCGCTGAAGGTGCGGGTGTGGGGGTCTAGTACACAGAGAACCTGAGCTGATTTCAGCCTCTGATAACATTGAAAACATGAAGTACTGCCATACAAGCCATTTTAATGATTGGGCAGTACTGCCATACAAACCATTGTAGTGATTGGGCAGTACTGCAGTACAAGCCATTGTAATGATTGGGCAGTACTGCCATACAAGCCATTTTAATGATTGGGCAGAACTGCCATACAAGCCATTGTAATGGTATATAGATACCCTCCTGTAGGTTTTAACTCCAACCCTGTTCCTGGAGAGATACCGTCCAGTAGGTTTTAAATCCAACCCTGTTCCTGGAGAGATACCGTCCAGTAGGTTTAAACTCCAACCCTGTTCCTGGAGAGATACCGTCCAGTAGGTTTTCTGTCCAACCCTGTTCCTGGAGAGATACCGTCCTGTAGGTTTTCACTCCAACCCTGTTCCTGGAGAGATACCATTCAGCAGGTTTTCTGTCCAACCCTGTTCCTGCAGAGATACCATTCAGTATCTGGAGTTTTGGAGTTAAAGCATTGGAGTTAAAACCTACAGGACAGTAGCTCTCACGGAACAGGGTTGGAGTTAAAACCTACAGGACAGTAGCTCTCACGGAACAGGGTTGGAGTTAAAACCTACAGGACAGTAGCTCTCCAGGAACAGAGTTGGAGTTAAAACCTACAGGATGGTAGCTCTCCAGGAACAGAGTTGGAGTGAAAACCTACAGGATGGTAGCTCTCCAGGAACAGAGTTGGAGTTAAAACCTACAGGATGGTAGCTCTCCAGGAACAGAGTTGGAGTGAAAACCTACAGGATGGTAGCTCTCCAGGAACAGAGTTGGAGTTAAAACCTACAGGATGGTAGCTCTCCAGGAACAGAGTTGGAGTGAAAACCTACAGGATGGTAGCTCTCCAGGAACAGAGTTGGAGTTAAAACCTACAGGATGGTAGCTCTCCAGGAACAGAGTTGGAGTGAAAACCTACAGGACAGTAGCTCTCCAGGAACAGAGTTGGAGTTAAAACCTACAGGATGGTAGCTCTCCAGGAACAGAGTTGGAGTGAAAACCTACAGGAGGGTATCTCTCCAGGAACAGGGTTGGAATTAAAACCTACTGGACGGTATCTCTCCAGGAACAGGGTTGGAGTTAAAACCTACAGGAGGGTATCTCTCCAGGAACAGGGTTGGAGTGCCCTGATATAGGGCCTTAACAGGCAGCACAGGCTAGCTCTGATTTGTCAATAGCAAATGAGGAAATCTGGTCACTGTTTGGCCATATAGAACTTGTGTTGTTAAAAGGAAGTAGGAGTCATTATTCATCGTTGTGAATAACACACAGCAGTTCTGTTGCTAAACTTTGTACCAATTCTGTTACACAGCTTCCTCTCAACTCCCCTCAACTGTTTTACCTCATCATGTCCGCTACTCTTTACGGCTCGACGGTCTAAACAAGATGGCGGTAACAACATGTGTAGCTAGACTGAGATTGAGATAGTTCTTCTCAGATGTAGTACCAGGATTAGCCCTGGTTATCTGGCCCTTATGGATCCATTTCAAACAACTTTGTTGTGGGATTAAAAAAAGAGAAATGAAACATATAAATAAATCCTGCGATGGAGACAGACAATAGGCTTTACACACAACAGACTTGGTTCAGATGTAAGTTTGGATGAATTTGATGAAACTGTGAGAAACACGAGCACGCTGTAGAGGGTCCAACTCATTCCATGGAGGGACTAGTGTCTGTAGGCTTTTCTTTATTCCTTTCAATGAAGATCTAGACAACCAGGTGAGGGAAGTGCCTTACTTCTCAGTGACCTTAATTCATCTATCAAGTACAAGGGAGGAGAGAAAACCCACAGACACTCAGCCCTCCGTGGAATGATTTTGACACCTGCAATGTAGAATAACTAGAGTTTCCAGTCCAGGTCGTTGTTTCCGTGGTGATGGTCGGTGGCGAGTTGTCGCGACAATGGTCGAATGGCAAGGCAAGAGAAGAACATTTCACTTCTGCAGTGAAACACAGCTGCTTCCTGTATAGGGAGAGATACAGGCACACACACACACACCACACACACACACACACACACACACACACACACACACACACACACACACACACACACACACACACACACACACACACACACACACACACACACACACACACACACAGAGCCCCCCTTCCCTTTATGTATACAGACCACTAGGTCTGCTTCTACATGCGGAAATGGCTGACATCATAAAAAAATGATTAATTCCATTTTGTTCATTTTTTGTTCCTGTGAACTCAATGCGCAGTTTCTCGAAAGATAAACCAGATCCAGCCCGAACTGTGCAATGTAGTAGGGAGTTGTAGTTTCTCTAAAGATAAATCACATCAAGCCTGAACTGTGCGATGTAGTAGGGAGTTGTAGTTTCCAACAGGCCAATATTCGACATCAATGGATTTGAAGGTGGTTTCTAGACAGGTTGGGACGAGGGTTAATCAATGGATTTGAAGGTGGTTTCTAGACAGGTTGGGACGAGGGTTAATCAATGCATTTGAAGGTGGTTCCTAGACAGGTTGGGACGAGGGTTAATCAATGCATTTGAAGGTGGTTTCTAGACAGGTTGGGACGAGGGTTAATCAATGGATTTGAAGGTGGTTTCTAGACAGGTTGGGACGAGGGTTAATCAATGCATTTGAAGGTGGTTTCTAGACAGGTTGGGACGAGGGTTAATCAATGGATTTGAAGGTGGTTTCTAGACAGGTTGGGACGAGGGTTAATCAATGGATTTGAAGGTGGTTTCTAGACAGGTTGGGACGAGGGTTAATCAATGCATTTGAAGGTGGTTTCTAGACAGGTTGGGACGAGGGTTAATCAATGGATTTGAAGGTGGTTTCTAGACAGGTTGGGACGAGGGTTAATCAATGCATTTGAAGGTGGTTTCTAGACAGGTTGGGACGAGGGTTAATCAATGGATTTGAAGGTGGTTTCTAGACAGGTTGGGACGAGGGTTAATCAATGGATTTGAAGGTGGTTTCTAGACAGGTTGGGACGAGGGTTAATCAATGGATTTGAAGGTGGTTTCTAGACAGATTGGGACGAGGGTTAATCAATGCATTTGAAGGTGGTTTCTAGACAGGTTGGGACGAGGGTTAATCAATGGATTTGAAGGTGGTTTCTAGACAGGTTGGAACGAGGGTTAATCAATGGATTTGAAGGTGGTTTCTAGACAGGTTGGGACGAGGGTTAATCAATGCATTTGAAGGTGGTTTCTAGACAGGTTGGGACGAGGGTTAATCAATGGATTTGAAGGTGGTTTCTAGACAGGTTGGGACGAGGTTAATCAATGCATTTGAAGGTGGTTTCTAGACAGGTTGGGACGAGGGTTAATCAATGCATTTGAAGGTGGTTTCTAGACAGGTTGGGACGAGGGTTAATCAATGGATTTGAAGGTGGTTTCTAGACAGGTTGGGACGAGGGTTAATCAATGCATTTGAAGGTGGTTTCTAGACAGGTTGGGACGAGGGTTAATCAATGCATTTGAAGGTGGTTTCTAGACAGCCAAAGAGATGATTCATAAGAGGGACATAAATGCTGTTAGTGGTAAGGTACCCACAGCTCAAGATTCAGCTTCCCCCGTCTCAGTCCCCCTCCTCCTCCTCTCACCCTTTCACATTCTCAACCCTCCACCTGCTTAACCTTTCTTGATCTGTGGCTGTCTCGCTCTCTCTCTCACACACACACAAACAGACACACACACACACACACACCTGCCTCCCCTCTGCCTCCCCCTCTCTCACAGTACCATCCTACAGTACCACCTAATCAACCCAGCTCCAAACCCAGACCTCTCTAGATGTCTGTCTGTCTGCCTGCCTGCCTGCCTGCCTGCCTGCCTGCCTGTCTGTCTGTCTGTCTGTCTGTCTGTCTGTCTGTCTGTCTGTCTGTCTGTCTGCCTGCCTGCCTGCCTGCCTGCCTGTCTGTCTGTCTGTCTGTCTGTCTGTCTGCCTGCCTGCCTGCCTGCCTGCCTGCCTGCCTGCCTGTCTGTCTGTCTGTCTGTCTGTCTGTCTGTCTGTCTCTTTCTGTCTGTCTGTCTGTCTGTCTGTCTGTCTGTCTGTCTGTCTGTCTGTCTGTCTGTCCGTCTGCCTGTCTGCCTGTCGGTGTCTGGCCGACACATACACACAACCAAGTGTGAGAACGTCTATTTCCACTTCTATTAGAGGTGCTGATCTCTGCCACCCTCTCACCTTGCCTGTTGGACTTCAAGTCAACATACACAGTTTAATCCATACAGTAGGGGACCCTACCTCCTTCCTCTTGCTCTATCTGGTCATTGAGGTTTTACCAGGGCTGCTGTCTACGTCAATTCTCCTCTCTCCCCCTCTCTAAGCCCCTCCCTCACTCCCCTCTTCCCTCTCTCTTTTGAGTCAGAAGTTGTCATTGGTGCCCTGACAGTCTCGTTTCTCAAATCTGCGTTACACACACCTACACACAGACATACACACTTATACACACACTGATATTTCCACCTGCGGTGACATCACTAGGCATCACAATGGTGATGCTGTAGGAGGGATAACCTCTAGAGAGAACCCAGAGAGAGAGAGAACAAAGCTGTGAATGATCTGAGAGACAAGGCAAGAAGGGTCTTCTATGCCATCAAAAGGAACATAAAATTCCACATACCAATTAGAATCTGGCTAAAAATGCCCTTTATGGTTGTGAGGTCTGGGGTCCGCTCACCAACCAAGAATTCACAAAATGGGACAAACACCAAATTGAGACTCTGCATACAGAATTCTGCAAAAATATCCTCCGTGTACAACATAAAACACCAAATAATGCATGCAGAGCAGAATTAGGCCGATACTCGCTAATTATAAAAATCCAGAAAAGAGCCGTTACCTTCCATAACAAAGCCATCACCTGGTCCTGGGGCTCTGTTCACAAACACAAACACACCCCACAGAGCCATCACCTACAGAGAGATGAACCTGGAGAAGACTCCCCTAAGCAAGCTGGTCCTGGGGCTCTGTTCACAAACACAAACACACCCCGCAGAGTCATCACCTACAGAGAGATTAACCTGGAGAGGAGTCCCCTAAGCAAGCTGGTCCTGGGGCTCTGTTCACAAACACAAACACACCCCACAGAGCCCCAGGACAGCAACACAATTAGACCCAACCAAATCATGAGAAAACTAAAATATAATTACTTGACACATTGGAAAGAATTAACAAAAAAACAGAACAAACTAGAATGCTATTTGTCCCTAAACAGAGAGTAGACAGTGGCAGAATACCTGACCACTGTGACTGACCCAAACTTAAGGAAAGCTTTGACTATGAACAGACTCACTGAGCATAGCCTTGCTATTGAGAAAGGCCTCCATAGGCAGACCTGGCTCTCAAGAGAAGACAGGCTATGTGCATACTGGCCACAAAATGAGGTGGAAACTGAGCTGCACTTCCTAACCTCCTGCCAAATGTATTACCATATTAGAGACACATATTTCCCTCAGATTACACAGATCCACAAAGAATTTGAAAACCCAATTTTGATAAACTCCCATATCTACTGGGTGAAATACCACAGTGTGCCATCACAGCAGCAAGATGTGTGACCTGTTGCCACAAGAAAAGGGCAACCAGTGAAGAACAAACATCATTGTAAATACAACCCACGAGAGAGAGAGAACCAAGAGAGAGAGAGAGAACCCAGAGAGCGAGAGAACCCAGAGAGAGAGAGAGAACCCAAAGAGAGAGAGAACCCAAAGAGAGAAAGAACCCACAAGAGAGAGAGAGAGAGAACCCAGAGAGAGAGAGAGAACCCAGAGAGCGAGAGAACCCAGAGAGAGAGAGAGAACCCAAAGAGAGAGAGAACCCAAAGAGAGAAAGAACCCACGACAGAGAAAGAGAGAACCCAGAGAGAGGGAGAGAGAACCCAGAGAGAGAGAGCGAGAGAGGCAGAAAGAGAGAAAGCGTGGGCTGATGTGAAACATGGTCACCGTACGTGTGTGTGGGGGTGTGACACTTTTGGGCTGTCAAAACCGTTAATGTATGTGTATATATGTGTGTGTGTGGGGGGGAGACCTATATCTCTGTGTGTGGATGAGTAGGTCTAAGAGTCTGTGGGTTGAATCTGGGATGTTTCTAACCACCCTATCTAAGCACTAGCTGTGTGTGAGGCTGGGGGAACCTCCCACGTGGCCCATGTCAGAGCCCAAACACTCTGCTACTACGGACCATAGAGAAGGTGTTAAGGGTAGACGTCTTGTAAGACACGCTCTAACGCGCTACTGCGCATCTCTCACTCACTCTCTCTCTCTCTCTCTCTCTCTCTCTCTCTCTCTCTTTCTCACACTCTCACACACTCCCTCTCTCTTTCACACTCCCCCACCCTCTCTCTCTCTTTCTCTCTCTCTCTCTCTTTATCCCCCTCTCGCTCTCTTTCATGCCCTACCGCTCTCTCTTAGATCTCTGTGCAACCCAGTTTCCCTTTCCTTCTCTGTCTATCGTATTTTAACTTTTTGAAAAGAGATGATGTTTCACTTTCCTATTGTGGCCAATAGTGTTTCAACTACGTGGAAACGAGTAGCCTATCTACTACTCGCGTATTCAACCACTGAACAAGGTCATGTCATCCCATGTGTGTGTGTGTGTGTGTGTGTGTGTGTGTGTGTGTGTGTGTGTGTGTGTGTGTGTGTGTGTGTGTGTGTGTGTGTGTGTGTGTGTGTGTGTGTGTGTGTGTGTGTGCATATTTACTTGACGTTGGTTTGATTGATTGATTGACTGACTGACTGATTGATGTGTGTCCCCACAGTGCCACGGGAGCAGCTGTTACAGACGGAGGAGTACGACCTGAACGTGGTGCGTCTCTGTCTCCAGGTGTTCCTACAGGACGACAGCGGACACTACAACCGCGCCCTCAACCCCATTGTCACAAACCCCATCTATGACAACAGTGAGTATAGCTAGGCTATCACTAGCTAGCCTAGACGTTGAATAGCCAGGCTAACGCTAGCACAAACCTCAATCTACACTACACTAGCTAGCCTAGACATTGAATAGCCAGGCTAACGCTAGCACAAACCTCATCTATGACAACAGTGAGTATAGCTAGGCTATCACTAGCTAGCCTGGACGTTGAATAGCCAGGCTAACGCTAACACAAACCTCATCTACGACAACAGTGAGTATAGCTAGGCTAACACTAGCTAGCCTAGACATTGAATAGCCAGGCTAACGCTGGCACAAACCCCATATATGACAACAGTGAGTATAGTTAGGCTAACACTAGCCAGACATTGAATAGCCAGGCTAACGCTAGCACAAACCTCATCTACGACAACAGTGAGTATAGCTAGGCTAACACTAGCTAGCCTAGACATTGAATAGCCAGGCTAACGCTGGCACAAACCCCATCTAGGACAACAGTGAGTATAGCTAGGCTAACACTAGCTAGCCTAGACATTGAATAGCCAGGCTAACGCTGGCACAAACCTCATCTACGACAACAGTGAGTATATCTAGGCTAACACTAGCTAGTCTAGACAGTGAATAGCCAGACTAACATAAACCCATCTACGACAACAGTGAGTATAGCTATGCTAATGCTAGCTAGCTTAAATAACTCCATATACGAAAACCGTAACATAGCCAGGCTAATGCTAGCACCAACCCTAGCCAGGCTAATGCTCGCTAGCACCACCCCCATCTACAGCAACAGTGAGTATCCAGTAGCTAGGCTAACCCTAGCTTGCTTACAGACCTCTATATACATTACCAGTGAGCACTGTAGCCAGGCTAACACTAGCTAGGACTAACCATAGCCAGGCTAATGCTAGCACCAACCCTAGCCAGGCTAATGCTCGCTAGCACCACCCCCATCTACAGCAACAGTGAGTATCCAGTAGCTAGGCTAACCCTAGCTTGCTTACAGACCTCTATATACATTACCAGTGAGCACTGTAGCCAGGCTAACACTAGCTAGGACTAACCATAGCCAGGCTAAAGCTAGCTAGCACCAACCTCATCTAAGACAACAGTGAGTAGAAGCAAGAGTGACTACTACGCTAATGCTATCTTATGACGTTAGATAGAGGTTTTGAGTGTGACCTGGCTACATTCTCCGTCTGGCATTGCACCCCTTCTGTTTATAGAGAAAGAGGAAGCAAGCAGACCACAAACTCAACATTAACATGAATGTTATAAGCAGCACTGTTGCCATGGTTCACTTCCTCATATGAAAGCATGCATGTGATTCTCTATCTAGTTAGAGAGCACTCCACAATAACTTGATGCCCCTGTCGTCTGTCCCTAAAGTCATTTAGTATACCAGACAAGAGTGTAGGGTTAAAGAGATTTCACTCACAATATACATACATGGCATGCTTGCGCACACACACACACACACACACACACACACACACACACACACACACACACACACACACACACACACACACACACACACACACACACACACACACACAAACACACACACACACCTTGTAACCTTTGCCATCTCCTCTCCTGTAACCTTTGTCACCAAGGGGCTCCGAACACGGCTGAGCTGCGTATCTGTCGGGTCAACAGGAACAGTGGTTGTGTGAAGGGAGGAGACGAGATCTTTCTGCTGTGTGATAAAGTCCAGAAAGGTACAGTATGTCCACAGATTGTAAAGGAATTGAAAATATGTATTCTCACCTTCCCTACCATGGATTACAATGTACTGCTATATGTCTCTTTTCATCCATCCATCCACCCATTCATCCATCCATTCATCCATCCATCCACCCATTCATCCACCCATTCATCCATCCATCCACCCATTCATCCATTCATCCACCCATTCATCCATTCATCCATCCACCCATTCATCCATCCACCCATCCATCCATTCATCCACCCATTCATCCATCCATTCATCCATTCATCCACCCACCCATCCATCCATCCACCCATTCATCCATCCATCCATTCATCCACCCATTCATCCATCCATTCATCCATTCATCCATCCATTCATCCATCCACCCACCCATCCATCCACCCATTCATCCACCCACCCATTCATCCATCCATCCAGCCATCCATTCATCCAAGCACTTCCTTAGTCATAGTCCTTGTCTCGCCTCTCCTATTCACCCACTCCTTCATTTCCTCATCCCTCCATCCCTCTCATTCCCTGCTCCTGTCCAGATGACATTGAGGTGCGTTTCTTCTCTCCTGGCTGGGAGGCTAAGGGCTCCTTCTCCCAGGCTGACGTTCACCGCCAGGTGGCCATCGTCTTTAAGAGCCCGCCCTACTACGACACGTCCATCACCGGCCCAGTCACTGTGCACATGCAGTTACGCCGTCCCACCGACCAGGAAGTCAGCGAGCCCATGGAGTTCAGATATCTACCCGACGACAAGGGTGAGGAAGTCATATCATTTTTATATTCATTCTTTCCCTGTTGTAATAATAGTTTACTCATTCATGTTGACTGCTCTATTAATCAGGAACATACCAAATGAATGTTGGTTTCCACTGGCTGACACTTTAACATAGTATCTGTGTGTTGTCTACAGATCCCTATGGTTGCCAGGAGAAGAAGAGGAGAAGAGAGCACCTGATGAAAACCTTACCCGGGTTCCTACCTTTAGGTGGAATGAATCCGATGAACAGACCGAAGGCAGTACCACACAGTCCCATGGCCCAGTCCATGAGAAAAGGTAAGAGAACACACACACACAAACCACGTAACCAACCCCGACCTAGACCCAGACACTGATCCTCTTATCTTAAACCCCTTGCTACCCCTCTTTATCTGTGTTTGTCTGTCTGTGGCTGTCTGTGGAACGCACACACTCACACACACACACACTCACACATAAAATATCCCACTGAAATAAACTTTACTTAACAACCTGATCTCAGAGCAAAACATATTATATTTTACGAAATCCATGCCACTCTATTTAGCATGATATGTTACTTTACATTAGGTTACATAACATTGGCCTACCAATGTAATAGCGGTCGTACAATATAATACGAATTGCAGGACGTATAGTATCCTACACCTTGATCGCATTTGACCCGTTTAGTATGATGTATTACATATAAGGTGAATGCACTAATTTGTAAGTCGCTCTGGATAAGAGCGTCTGCTAAATGACGTAAATGTACATTCGACTAGTTTAGTGTTTTTGGGCTCCCGAGTGGTGCAGTGGTCTAAGGCACTGCATCGTTGTGCTAGAGGCATCACTACAAACCCTGGTTCGATCCCGGGCTGTATCACAACCGGCCCATGATCGGGAGTCCCATAGGGTGGCTCACAATTGGCCCAGCATCATCCGGATAAGGGGAGGGTTTGGCCGGGGTAGGCAATCATTGCAAATAAGAATTTGTTCTTAACTGACTTGCCTAGTTAAATAAAGGTTAAATAATATGTATTTTTTTAAGTAAGAGGTTCGACTAGTTTAGTGTGATATATTACATTCAACTGCTTTAGTATGATATATTACGTTCAAATAGTTTATTATGATATATTATGTATGACTAGTTTAGTATGATATATTACGTTAGGTTAGGGTTAAGGTTAGGGTTAGGAGTTAGGTTAAATGGTAAAGGTTAGGGTTAGCGGAAGGGTTAGCTAACATGTTAAGTAGTTGCAAAGTAGCTAAAAAGTAGTAAGTAGTTGCAAAATTGATAATTAGCTAAAACACTAAAGTTGTCCGTGATGAGATTCGAACGCACAACATTTGAGTTGCTAGCTCCACGTTCACGTTATACATACAGTGGGGGGAAAAAGTATTTGATCCCCTGCTGATTTTGTACGTTTGCCCACTGACAAAGAAATGATCAGTCTATAATTTTAATGGTAGGTTTATTTGAACAGAGAGAGACAGAATAACAACAAAAAATCCAGATAAATGCATGTCAAAAATGTTATAAAATTATTTGCATTTTAATGAGGGAAATAAGTATTTGACCCCTCTGCAAAACATGACTTAGTACTTGGTGGCAAAACCCTTGTTGGCAATCACACAGGTCAGACGTTTCTTGTAGTTGGCCACCAGGTTTGCACACATCTCAGGAGGGATTTTGTCCCACTCCTCTTTGCAGATCTTCTCCAAGTCATTAAGGTTTCGAGGCTGACGTTTGGCAACTCGAACCTTCAGCTTCCTCCACAGATTATCTATGGGATTAAGGTCTGGAGACTGCCTAGGCCACTCCAGGACCTTAATGTGCTTCTTCTTGAGCCACTCCTTTGTTGCCTTGGCCATATGTTTTGGGTCATTGTCATGCTGGAATACCCATCCACAACCCATTTTCAATACCCTGGCTGAGGGAAGGAGGTTCTCACCCAAGATTTGATGGTACATGGCCCCGTCCATCGTCCCTTTGATGCGGTGAAGTTGTCCTTTCCCCTTAGCAGAAAAACACCCCCTTAGCATAATGTTTCCACCTCCCTGTTTGATGGTGGGGATGGTGTTCGTGGGGTCATAGGCAGCATTCCTCCGAATAATCGCACCAACTGTTGTCACCTTCTCACCAAGCTGCTTGGCGATGATCTTGTAGCCCATTCCAGCCTTGTGTAGGTCTACAATCTTGTCGCTGACATCCTTGGAGAGCTCTTTGGTCTTGGCCATGGTGGAGAGTTTGGAATCTGATTGATTGATTGTTTTTGTGGACAGGTGTCTTTTATACAGGTAACAAGCTGAGATTAGAAGCACTCCCTTTAAGAGTGTGCTCCTTATCTCAGCTCGTTACCTGTATAAAAGACACCTGGGAGCCAAAAATCTTTCTGATTGAGAGGGGGTCAAATACTTATTTCCCTCATTAAAATGCAAATCATTTTATAACATTTTTGACATGCTTTTTTGTGGATTTTTTTGTTGTTATTCTGTCTCTCACTGTTCAAATAAACCTACCATTAAAATTATAGACTGATCATTTCTTTGTCAGTGGGCAAACGTACAAAATCAGCAGGGGATCAAATACTTTTTTCCCTCACTGTATCATACTAAATAGAGTGGCTTGGATTTTAGGAAAATATTTGACGTTTTTGCTCTGAGACCAGGCTGTATTTTAGCCTTGTTGTAGAGATGTATTGTTTTTACTCTGAGACCAGGCTGTATTTAAGCTTTGTTGTAGAGATGTATTGTTTTGCTCTGAGACCAGGCTGTATTTAAGCCTTGTTGTAGAGATGTATTGTTTTGCCCTGAGACCAGGCTGTATTTAAGCCTTGTTGTAGAGGTGTATTGTTTTGCTCTGAGACCAGGGTGTATTTAAGCCTTGTTGTAGAGATGTATTGTTTTGCTCTGAGACCAGGCTTTATTTAAGCCTTGTTGCAGAGATGTATTGTTTTGCTCTGAGACCAGGGTGTATTTAAGCATTGTTGTAGAGATGTATTTCTATATACACAACAACACTAATCTCCAAACCTCCTCTTTGCCAGACATCAACAACATATACATGAAACAGCCCTCTCCCGCTATGATGCGCCAAACCCCTCCTACCATGTACAACCACGCCAACCAACATTACCAACAACATAGCCCTCAGCAGCGCACAATGATGACATCCATCAACCAGATGTGGCCCCAACCCAACCCGACTTTGTCCCTGGAGACCATCAGAATTAACCCCTCGAGCACCGGTAGTAGCCAGGGTAACTGTATGCAGCAACAGCAGGGGAACCACCGTGTTACCTCTGGGTACCTTCATGGAGGGGAGAGCAGCGGTAGCGGTGGTGGTAACATCCTGCCCCAACTCACCATGGGGGACCTGCAATGTCTGGGTCTGGAGTCCAATCTCCAGGGTCCTTCGGCCAGCCAAGCCCAGCCCGGTGGGCCTGATCTCCAGCACCACCAGCACCCTTACCAGCAGCACCTCCACCAGCAGCAGCACTTCCACCACCAATTGCATACACACCAGCAGCTCCACCAGAGGAAAGTGTCATCCTTCTCCCAGGGCATGGGGAGCCAGGAAGGGCAGATCCAGGGGAGTCAGACCCAGACCCTGGGCATCCAGGCACCCTGGAACAGCGGTGGCGAAGCGGGGTTCGGCTTCCTCCTGGATAGCGTGGAGAGTGATGAGATCATCCAGGGCCTGGTGGGAGGAGGGGGCCCTCAGACCACCTTCCAACTAAAGCAGGAGCCCCTAACTGGGGGACAAGAGGGCCAGATGACCGCCTCTTGTTCTTTCTCCGCCTCGGACGGCCAGCAACAGCAGTCGTACGCCAACCTCCTTCCCCGGCCTATGAGTAACAGCAACGGCATCGCCATGGAGACAGCAAGGCATGAAAGCACCAATAGCAACTCCAACAACATCCAGGCCCTCAAGAACTTACAGAACCCCTTCACCCCAGCCAATGGAATGGGGCAAGAAGGTGTCCATTTTGACTCCTTGGCTGCCTGGGCCTTTTCTACTCCACCTCAGTGACTCGGCACATTCTCAGCCTGTGAAAAATGTTTCGGGCAGTCTCAGTGAGCAAGCGCTTAGTCATTTTGTCTGTGCAAGAATGTGGTCAGAACTTGTGAACAGATATAGAGATATTTTCAGGGCAAAGGTAACTCAACTGGCTATATGAATATGATATGAATGTACTTTTTTTTTATCACTCAATCAGTCTCAGAGTTAGATGGGTTGAGTTCTCTGCCAACAGAAGTAATCAATGCTTTGTGGTTTTAACATGATGAATATGCTTTTGAGGAAAAGGTGGATAAAGGTTAAGATAAACAGGTGATAGTATGTTTTTGTCAACACTTTACTTGAAGTGGGCTGTTATAATGGCCTTACTAACACATACAGCTGTAAGAATGTGGTTACACCTCCCATGAAATGACCCCAAATCATGTTGTTATGTTAAAAATAACACACGATTAAAATTGTTCACACCATTCAAACCAATGAGGGTTCGGAACTTTAAAGCCAATTATCTCAGAATGAACTTTTATCAGATAGAACCTTGTAGTTCTAATGTCTGGATTCAACTGTCTACTGTTCCATGTTCCATGACAGTGTTATGTTGCAGTGTAATGTTGATCATAGAGCCTCCAGAGTGGCCCGGTGGTCTGACACTGTTCTAGCTGTGCCACTAGAGATCCTGGTTTGAGTCCAGGCTCTGTCGCAGCCGGCCGCGACCGGGAGACCCATGGGGCTGCGCACAATTGGCCCAGTGTCGTCCAGGTTAGGGGAGGGTTTGGCCGGCCGGGATGTTCTTGTCCCATCACGCTCTAGCGACTCCTGTGGCGGGCCGGGCGCTGTGCACGCTGACATGGTCGCCAGGTGAGGCTGTGTTTTCTCCGACACATTGGTGCGGCTGGCTTCTGGGTAAAGCGGACATTGTGTCAAGAAGCAGTGTGGCTTGGCTGGGTTGTGTTTAGGAGGACACACGGCTCTCGACCTTCGCCTCTCCCGAGTCCGTACGGGAGTTGCAGCGATGGGACAAGACTGTAACTACCAATTGGAAACCATGAAATTGGGGAGAAAAAGGGGTAAAAATACAAAAAATATAAAAACATTTATAAAAGTTGATCATAAAAAACTGTCATGACCTGTTACGTCAGCTGTTATAACAGCATTATAGAGGTATTATGACAAATCCACTTTGGGTAAAGTGTTCTATGTCCTGTACATCTACAATAAAGCCAGTTGAGAGTTTAGCATGTTAAATCTCTACAAATGCTATAGCTCTGAAGAGTGGCGAGGTACTCAGATTCCCTCAGAGGAAGATTCTGGGAGTGTCCAGTCAGTCACTGTTGGAATACTTCAGAGATGCGTCCTTGTTTCCTTGACCTATCCTATCACTCACTGAGCTACAAGTGATAGTATAGCTGAAAGCAAAGTCATCACCTTATTACTTCCACCAATCCAACCAATTGAGATCCATGATGACTTCAGGTGAGGTAGGAAGGAAGGATGCATTTCTAAAGTATTTCAACAGGACCAGTGGTAGGTAGCACTGTGGTATTCCCTGGTAATGGCTATGTCATATTAATAATCACGTGGGCTATCTATCCCAGAGTTCTCAGAGCATTGTGATGTGATCAACAGTATGTAAAATCCCAAATGGCACCCTATTCCCTTGTGCACTATATTAGGGCTCTGATCAAAACTAGTGCACTGTATAGGGGATAAGGTGCACCTTGGGATGCTGACCGTGGTTCCACATCAAATGCATCAGTTACTTTTCATGTCATAATTTACCCAAATACTGTATGTATGGTTTATAAATACTGTATGTATGGTTTATAAATACAGTATGCATGGTTTATAAATGTTGATGGGTTTTTGTCTTAAAAAGTTGTATTATTTTCATGAACAACATTTTGTAAGCTGATGATGTTTCTGTGGTTTTTCCTAAATGTTTTATGCAATTAATTCTTAATAAAAATCTTTATTTTATTCCAGACAAGTTTGCAATTGATTGTATCGAATGGGAAACATACTTAGTACTCATTTCCAGTGGACGAAATAATCAGTATTTCATATTCTCTGAAACTAAAATTTTACATAATTGTGTTAGGCGACATATTCTTGTAACTTTTTAATGACATTTGAGCCTAATAATTTAAAGTGCAACTTCTCCTTTGATCTAACATGTGAAATATGAAAGATCAATGTTCACAATATCTTTTACCAATAGCAAGATGTTGTCCTCGTGAGTCTGTCCTTGTTAGACACAGGTTCTTTCTGGAGGCCGGACAGCCAATCCCGTAGCTCTACTGTGGTTATATTCATGCTCACTTTTTTTTTGTTGCCTTAAAGTTGCCTATTGCATGATTTACAGTAAACCAGTGTTCACCATTCCTGTCTTTGGATGGGGCAATAGTCATCCATGGTGATGCAATGCTGGATGTTTTGGTAAATGGATACAGTGTTTTTAACCACCCCACTGTCCAAATTTCCAGTCATGCTTTTTAAAACACTTTTTTTCTTTTCTTGTCATGCATCCCAAATGGTACCCTATTCCCTATGTAGTGCACTACTTTTGACCAGGGCTTGTAGAGTTGAAGCCTAGTTGGGCTCTGGTCAAAAGTAGTGCATAGTGGTGGGAAAAGTACCCAATTGTCATACTTGAGTAAAAATAAAGATACCTTAGTAGAAAATGACTCAAGTAAAAGTGAAAGTCACCCAGTAAAATACTACTTGAGTAAAAGTCTAAACGTATTTGCTTTTAAATATACTTAAGTATCAAAAGTAAATGTAATTGCTAAAATGTTCTTAAGTGTCAAAAGTAAACGTAGAAATCCTTTCAAATTCCTTATATAAAGCAAACCAGACGGCACCATTTTCTTGTTTATTTTTTTAATTTACGGATAGGCAGGAACACACTCCAACACTCAGACGTAATTTATAAACAAAGCATTTGTGTTTAGTGAGTCAGATCAGAGGGCCGAGGTAAAGACAGTTGAAGTTGGATATTCAACAGATAGTCGCACTTTCAAACCTCAATAGCTTTCAAACCACTTGAGCCACAGACACCAAATAAGTGTTATAATGTTGGAAAAAATGTGCACAACATTGCACAAGTCTTATTTTCACGATTTGGACATTTATTCACTTTCCAAAGCTAATAAACATGTGGAAATGTGAGCAGCATTTTGTATTCCTAGTTGAATTAGTTAGGGAGCGTAAACAAAGTACAAACTTTTTTTTACATTTGAATTTCAATAGCTCCTTGGTCATGTGACCTACTTGACTCAAACTTCAGAATGTCCACAGACTAGCCTTATATATTGCACACTTGTTTGTGTACTGTAAAATCATGCAGTGTAACGTACATTTTTCATAGTTTTACATTTCAATAGCTCCTTGGTCATGTCAATTACACACCTAAGAAGAGTGCAGTGGATATACACCCATATCGCATAACCTCTAGTCATGAATCTTCTATATTGTTGTACATTAATATTAGTTTGACAATTAGGGGGTTCAGTCCAGTGTTGTGTTTACCCTTTTCTTTAGTATTTATCCATAATAATTGGTAGTTCTAAGTACTTATTTTCACAGTTTTTTTATTTTGCCATTATTTTGCCATTATTCAGCAACAACAATAGGAGAGAGAGCGATAATATCTCCTTTCATCATTAATATCAATCATAAAGGAAAAGGGCAAAGTATTGATGCATTGTGTCTTCTAACTGTCCAAGAATAGGATCCAAAGTGTTAGGAAATATTTGTTCCCATAAATACAAAGGAGGATGTGTCTCCTAGAGGTCAACCGATTATGATTTTTCAACGCCGATACCGATTATTGGAGGACCAAAAAAAGCCGATACCGATTAATCGGCTGATTTATATATTTGTAATAATGACAAGTACAACAACACTGAATGAACAATGAACACTTTTATTTTAACTTAATATAATACATAAAATCTATTTAGTCTCAAATAAATAATGAAACATGTTCAATTTGGTTTAAATAATGCAAAAACACAGTGTTGGAGAAGAATGTAAAAGTGCAGTATGTGCCATGTAAAAAAGCTAACGTTTAAGTTCCTTGCTCAGAACATGAGAACATATGAAAGCTGGTGGTTCAATATTCCCAGTTCTTCAATATTCCCAGTTGTCACAGGATCCAACGAAAGTGGCGCCCCTCCTCGGTCGGGCGGCGCTCGTCGTCGCCGGCCTATTAGCTGCCACCGATCGTTGCTTCTGTGTCGTTTAGTTTTGTCTGTCTGTTCCGCACCTGTTTTGTGTATGTCATTAGTGGGGACTTATTTAATGTGTGTTTTCAGTTGGGATTTTGTGTGGGATTGTTTATTGTCCACGTTGTGTGATCGACAGTTTTTTTTGTGGAAGGATTTACCGGGCTGCGCTCCTTGCCTTAGGAATTATATTTTGTGCTGTACGGGCGCAGTTATCAAATACTGGAACTGTGTATAGCGCCCTGTGCTTTTCGGCGTGTGTGAGTTAGAATTATTAAAAGACACTCACCTCCAGCACCTCTGTCTCCTGCACTTGATTCCACCTATCAGCCAGTCCAAGTCCGACGTGACACCAGTTAAGTTTTAGGTTGAAGTTATTATAGGAATTATAACGCGTCGACTATTTCTCTCAATACCATTTGTATTTCATATACCTTTGACTATTGGATGTTCCTATAGGCACTTCAGTATTGCCAGCCTAATCTCGGGAGTTGATAGGCCATGCCAATTAATCGGTCAACCTCTTGTCTCTCCTCATATCTCTGACACTTTAGTCAGACTGCCAGACTGTGTAAAAACGTTATGATGGGGCCGGCAACAGAGTTCCCATTGACTAAGCACCACGTAGACCAATCAGGAGAGAATACATACAGGTCAAGGGTGTCAATTGAAAGTCAAGGGGTGTGTCTGTGCCTTTTGGATTACTCTCTCTTTACAGAGAACCCCTGTGGTTCAAGTCAAGAGCTACCCTTCCCCTTTCAGTCTGCTCTGCGCATGTCTGAAGTGACAGAGCCAGCAGCCAAGAGAGTTTTTCACAGCATGTGTCATGGTTGTTGAAAGGAGGAGCAGACCAAAGTGCAGCGTGTGTGTCGTTCCACATTTTATTTACACTGTGAAACTATGCAATACATATAAATAAACTGAATAACAAAAACAACAAACCGTGACGCAGAGTTAACATACACGTACTCACCTACACAACAAAATAACAAAAAAAAGGGAGGGTTAGGGAGGGTGACAAATGGTGCAGCAAGCAGAACCTTCACATCCCGCGGATCCTCCAACAGAGGCGGTGGCTCCGGTTCGGGGCGTAACCCCCGCGCCGCCCACTGATCCCTCTGCTTTTGTGCAACCGTACCGTAGATCATCGCCGGAGGCTCTGTACTGCGGACCGCCGCTGGAGGTTCCGGGCTGCGGACCACCTCAGGAGGTTCCGGACTGCGGACCACCTCAGGAGGTTCCGGACTGGGGACCGTCGCTGCAGGCTCCATGCCATGGATCATCACTGCAGGCTCCGCGCCATGGATCACCACTGGAGGCTTTGTGCCATGGATCATCCCTACAGGCTCCGGGCCATGGATCATCCCTACAGGCTCCGGGCCATGGATCATCCCTACAGACTTCGTGCCATAGATCATCACTGGAGGCTTCGGACCATGGATCATCACTGGAGGCTTCTTATGTGGAGCCGGAACAGGTCTCACCGGACTGGGGAACGTCGCCAGAGGCTCCGGACTGGGAGACGTCGCCAGAAGCTCCGGACTGGGAAGACCCACTGGAGGCCTAATGCGTGGGGCTGGCACAGGTGGCGCCAGACTGGTAACACGCACCTCAGGGCGAGTGCGAGGAGCAGGAACAGGACCCACCGGACTGAGCAGGCGCACTAGAGACCTGATGCGTGGGGCTGGCACAGGTGGCGCCAGACTTGTGACACGCACCTCACGGTAAGCACGAGGAGTTGGCTCAGGTCTCCAACCTGACTCTGCCAATCTCCCCGTGTGTCCCCCCCCCCCCCCCTCAAAATAAATTTGGGGGCTGCCTCTCGTGCTTCCCTTGTTGCCGTACTCTCGCTGCCTCCACCTGTTCCCATGGGAGGCGCTTTTCTCCTGCCCCTAAATCCTCCAAAGCCCTGGATATACTCCTCCTTTTCTCCTCAATAGTCCACTGGTCCATACCACACTGCTTGGTCCTTTGGTGGTGGGAGATTCTGTCACGGTTGTCGTAGGAATGAGCGGACCAAAGTGCAGTGTGTGTCATTCCACATTTTATTTACACTGTGAAACTATGCAATACATATAAATAAACTGAATAACAAAAACAACAAACCGTGACGCAGAGTTAACATACACGTACTCAAAAACAATCTCCCACAAACCCAGGTGGAAAAAGCCCTACTTAAGTATGATGTCCAATTAGAGACAACGATGACCAGCTGCCTCTAATTGGAGATCATCCCAAACAAAACCCAACATAGAAATACAAAACTAGAACCTGACAACATAGAAAAACTAAACTAGAACACCCCCCGTCACACCCTGACCTACTCTACCATAGAAAATAACAGCTTTCTATGGTCAGGACGTGACAGTATGTCATAACAAATTATTACACTTATGAATGTATGTAAAATGCTAATATGTATTAGATCCAGTACAATGGAATAACTATAGTCCACTGACTATATAAGGGTAGTCAGTGGACATTCTGAACCTTGTTTGAAGTCAGTAGGTCACATGACCAAGGAGCTATTGAAATTTAAAATAAAAAAAATACATGTAAAATTGAGTGAGATGAAAATGGACAAACTAAAGGGTGTGCAATGTGTAGGCCCATTGACTGTACATTCTGAACCATGTTTGAAGTTAGGTCACATGACCAAGGAGCTGTTGACATTGAAATGTTTGAAAAATTCATGTAAAATCATGAGAGATGAAAATGGACAAACTAAAGCATGTGCAATATAGAAGGGTAGTCAGTGGACATTATGAACCTTGTTTGAAGTCAGTAGGTCACATGACCAAGTAGCTATTGAAATATGAAAGTTTGAAAAATTCATGTAAAAACGTGTGAAATGAAAATGGACAAACTAAAGGGTGTACAATGTGTAGGCCCACTGAGTGGACATTCTGAACCTTGTTTGAAGTCAGTAGATCATATGACGAAAGAGCTATTGAAATTCAAAAATTTTAATAAATAATTTAAAATTATGCGAGATGTAAATCGACAAAATAGAGTGCAATTTGTGTCTATGCCATCGGGTTAGCTAGACCCAGTTTTTAAAGTTTTAGGAATAATGGTGAAAGAGCTATTGAAATTTGAAAAATTTGTTTGTCACTATATTGACGGTCCCTAACTGCTGTTGGTGAACATAAGGAAAACGACAGGCGAATATCCAATTTGAAACTAGCTTTACCTCGGTGATCAGAGGCAGTAGGGATGACCAGGGATGTTCTCTTGATATGTGCATGAATTGGGCAATTTCCGTCCTGCTGAGCATTTCAAACACAACAAGTACTTTTGGGTGTCAGGGAAAATGTATGGAATAAAAAGTACATCATTTTCTTTAGGAATGTAGTGAAGTAAAAGTAAAGTTGTCAAAAATATAAATAATAAAGTACAGATACCCCAAAAAATGACTTAAGTAGTACTTTAAAGTATTTTTACTTAAGTACTTTGCACCACTGATATGGAATAGGGTGCAATTTACAACACAAACTTGTTCATGATGTAGCTGTCTGGCATCCACATTGTGGTTGTGGGTTGATTCAAGACTTAGGCATAGAGGTTCCTCTATTCTGGTAGCTAATATTGAAGAACAATTACAAAACAGTTCTGAAAGTTTTTAGTGTTTTGTTTTCTATTAGATGTGACTGTACATGACCTTTTGAAGACACAGGACATTCATTTAATATATCATTTTACAGTTGTTGTTGTTGTTGTCAGGCTGAAATAGTGTAATCGATCATAAGTCAGAACCTCTGTCTATGTGATAAGAGGCTATTTCCCACTAATGAACAGATGAAATATCTTAACTTCCAATCCATTATTGCCTAACTAATGTTACTGGAAGGTTCATCGACCGGCGGTAGGTAGCCTAGTGGTTAGAGCGTTGGACCAGTAACCAGCAGGTAGCCTAGTGGTTAGAGTGTTGGGCCAGTAACCAGCAGGTAGCCTAGTGGTTAGAGCGTTGGACCTGTAACCAGCAGGTAGCCTAGTGGTTAGAGCGTTGGACCAGTAACCAGCAGGAAGCCTAGTGGTTAGAGAGTTGGGCCAGTAACCAGCAGGTAGCCTAGTGGTTAGAGTGTTGGGCCAGTAACCAGCAGGTAGCCTAGTGGTTAGAGCGTTGGACCAGTAACCAGCAGGTCGCCTAGTGGTTAGAGCGTTGGACCAGTAACCAGCAGGTAGCCTAGTGGTTAGAGCGTTGGGCCAGTAACCAGCAGGTAGCTTAGTGGTTATAGCGTTGGACCAGTAACCAGCAGCCTTCCCTGTAGCTCAGTTGGTAGAGCATGGTGTTTGCAACGCCAGGGTTGTGGGTTCGACTCCCACGGGGGGCCAGCACAGAAAAAAAAAAAAAAATGTATGAAATTGTATGAAATGTATGCATTCACTACTGTAAGTCGCTCTGGATAAGAGCGTCTGCTAAATGACTAAAATGTAAATGTAGTCTAGTGGTTAGAGCGTAGGGCCAGTAACCAGCAGGTAGCATAGTGGTTAGAGCGTTGGACCAGTAACCAGCAGGTAGCCTAGTGGTTAGAGCGTTGGACCTGTAACCAGCAGGTAGCCTAGTGGTTAGAGCGTTGGACCAGTAACCAGCAGGAAGCCTAGTGGTTAGAGAGTTGGGCCAGTAACCAGCAGGTAGCCTAGTGGTTAGAGCGTTGGGCCAGTAACCAGCAGGTAGCTTAGTGGTTATAGCGTTGGACCAGTAACCAGCAGGTAGCCTAGTGGTTAGAGCATTGGACCAGTAACCAGCAGGTAGCCTAGTGGTTAGAGCATTGGACCAGTAACCAGCAGGTAGCCTAGTGGTTAGACCGTTGGACCAGTAACCAGCAGGTAGCCTAGTGGTTAGAGCGTTGGGCCAGTAACCAGCAGGTAGCCTAGTGATTAGAGCGTTGGGCCAGTAACCAGCAGGTAGTCTAGTGGTTAGAGCGTTGGACCAGTAGCCAGCAGGTAGCCTAGTGGTTAGAGCGTTGGACCAGTAACCAGCAGGTAGCCTAGTGGTTAGAGCGTTGGGCCAGTAACCAGCAGGTAGCCTAGTGGTTAGAGCGTAGGGCCAGTAACCAGCAGGTAGCCTAGTGGTTAGAGCGTAGGGCCAGTAACCAGCAGGTAGCCTAGTGGTTAGAGCGTTGGGCCAGTAACCGAACGGTTGCTGAATCGAATCTCCAGCTGACAAGGTAAAAACCTGTCGTTCTGACCCTGAACAAGGAAGTTAACCCACTGTTCCCCGGTAGGCCATCATTGTAAATAATAATTTGTTTTTAACTGACTTGCCTCGTTCAATAAAGGTTACTTTTTTTTTACGTAAAAAATGAGGCACCATAATCAAATGTAATGATTCAACATAAAGCTTTCCCATAATGCTTTCTATTAAATACTGTTGCCAAAGTCATCCCCTAGGCTAGCCTCAGTTCCCTAATGTTATTTTGTCATCGTCAACTGTAACGACGTTTCCATCCACAGTTTTTATGCGACTAAAGTCATACCTTATAAAAAACAATCAGGACAGCTGTGATGGAAACATGAATTTTCAGTACAATTATATAAATACCAACAAATAATTTGTTCGTTTGACATGGTGGGATCTTTTTGTGTAGGTAAAATGTATTATGCGGGAATTGGCAGTGGAAAGGTTTTTCTACGCAAATATTGATATAATTACCATCATATCGAAGTAAACTTGGAGTCATGTGATGACATTGTCCCACTACCACTCTGGAAACCATGCAGTTTAAATTAGGCTACATATGGAATAAGTTATGATGAACTTCAAAGGGTGGTGGAAGGAGACAGTCGGAGCTTGATGCTCCTTTCCAATAATTGCTGAGGTTCTTATACTGGTGGCTTGATGATCAATGCTTGATTGCCGTTTAGACAAATAAAAACATTCTTGCTCTTATCCATAATGTCTTCATGTAGACTAACCTACCCACAGAGTCTACCCTGGCTAGAACTCGCATACCAAGCCCAGACAGAGTAGGCAGAAGAACATTTGATATTTTACTTAGCTGTTTTTTTGTCACAAAATGTGATGGAAACACATTGAACAGTAGATTGTTATTCGGTACATGAAAACTTAAGCGAAAAAGTACATTGTGTGTGCACTACATAATCACACACTGGTTTTTATCTGCAAGAAGTCCGTTTGGTGGAAATGCGCATATTTTCTTTATGTAGATTTTTTTATATTTGAAAGAAAATCTGTTGCCAATTGTTTGAAAACCTGGCTAATGTCACAAAAGGTTTCATTTGTTTGGCCTAGAGTGATGATTCAAACACATCACGATTGTGACGATGTCAACACAAAGTTGTGTTCTTTCCCTTGTGTCACATACACCTCCCTCGCCTACCCCTTCCCCTGAGGAGAGGTTGAGTCAGGTCAGGGCCTGTATTCACAAAGCTCAGAGTAGCTGATTTGGGATCAGTTTTGCCTTTTAAATCATTACTATTATAATGCGTTTACCCATATTCACAAAGAGTCTTAAAGTTGTGTACTGATCTAGGATCAGTTGTGTCCTTTAGATCATAATGAATAAGATGATATGAACAGGGACCTGATCCTAGATCAGCACTCCTCTTCACTCTTTTTCGCGTTCTCTTTGAAGATTGAGTTGCTGAGAAATTCTGCGATGCTACCTGAGTCTGTGGCTCTCATCAAGAGCTGTCTGTCTGACGGGAGTCTCCACTCCTATCTCCTCAGGTCTGTGTCACAGCTTTTCAGAGACACTACTGTATCAATAAACAACATGAGGGGAGGGGAAGAGAAAGAGAGCGAGAGAGAGGATTGAATCAGATTGTATCTATGCAAAACACAATACCTGTTAACACTCTCCTCTCTGGTTCCTTTTGATGCAAAATGATACTTTTCCTTCTCAAAAAGGCTATACTTGGCCCTCAAAAAGCATTTGCGCTAGTGTTTTTGCAAATGTTTCAACAGCTAGCCTAGGGTTCAGAATTGTAAGTAGCCTACATAGAAAATATGGTTCTTACAGAATGTATATGCAGCCCAAACACCAGTCTAAATACACTGTCTAGCCATTTCTGGAATAGTGAAGTTATGGCATGGTCTTTTCATGGCAATTTCCAACCATCCATTAGGGGCAACAAGAGTGCCTGTTACCTGTTATCTGTTGAAGATGGGTTTAAACTGCTAGCTACGTCTCCGAGCATCGCAGGTTCAATCTAGCACACCTTAATCCTAACCTTAAACACTTGGAATTAATGCCTAACCTAACGTTTAACCCCATCCCAAACCCTAACCTTAACCTTAAGTTCAACCCCATCCCAAACCCTAACCACTCGGTATTAATGCCAAAAGTACATTTCGATTTCCCTTTTTGCTCAGTTTGACTGACAGCTAACAGATGCAAAATACTCTGTTATTAAAAAGGCAACACATTCCATAATTAAAAGGGCAACACACTTCATAATCTCTGTTGCCTGAAGTTATGGCAAAAGTCTCCATTTGAACTCTTTGGAGGTTGTGTTGCATACATGACAGCAAAGCCCTCCCCTCGCCCCGATCCTAACGTGAATTACAGTTTCTGCTAAATGACATACACCACACCTGAGATTCTTTTCACATAAGGGATGGCTTTAACGCATGGATAAGGTACTTTCTGCTGGTCCATATCAGAAACACAGGGACGTCATTACCTGTGAATACAGGACATGTTTTCTGGATGTGTGTGTTGTTCTTTCTTATCAACACCTGAGATGAAATGCTGTAGAAAAACGTAGCATCCTGCCTGTCTCTCTGTAACACACCACTACGCACTGTGGTGACAGGGCAGGCTAAAGCTAGCTAACCTCACAGAGAGGATACTGAACTAGCATCCTGCACCAAGGCTTTTGCTTTTGCTTCATGTGTACACTACAACTCACGGTAATGTAACCCTGCCTCCGAGACTTGACGACTCATGGCAGCTTCAAGAGCTACGATCAGGCTTTAGCTCAGTGGGATAACATTTGGGTTTGAAACCAGGTTGTTTACAACTGTACACTACAGTGTGAACATCAGGCAGTCAACTTAACATGAATTCAGTTTGGATGTTTTGTCTTCCCTCTTAATTAAATTCAAATAACAACTCAATGACGTGGATAGGTGAGACCTGTCTATTTCCATTTAACTACCAGCGTAATGTAATCACTAATCAAAAGTAGTGTAATGAGGTGGATAGGTGAGACCTGTCTATTTCCATTTAACTACCAGCATTATGTAATCACTAATCAAAAGTAGTGTAATGAGGTGGATAGGTGAGACCTGTCTATTTCCATTTAACTACCAGCATTATGTAAATCACTAATCAAAAGTAGTGTAATGAGGTGGATAGGTGAGACCTGTCTATTTCCATTTAACTACCAGCGTAATGTAATCACTAATCAAAAGTAGTGTAATGAGGTGGATAGGTGAGACCTGTCTATTTCCATTTAACTAACAGCGTTATGTAATCACTAATCAAAAGTAGTGTAATGAGGTGGATAGGTGAGACCTGTCTATTTCCATTTAACTACCAGCGTAATGTAATCACTAATCAAAAGTAGTGTAATGAGGTGGATAGGTGAGACCTGTCTATTTCCATTTAACTACCAGCGTAATGTAATCACTAATCAAAAGTAGTGTAATGAGGTGGATAGGTGAGACATACTGTATATGGCTCACACATTACAACATGTCATCAGCAGCAGGAAGTTGTACTACAACATGAAAGAATCTAGTCCGTTCCTCTGTGATCTCTTTACAGAGAAGGTCAGGGTATACACAGGGAAACATGAGGCATGAATTGTAGCATCACAGTTCTGATGCAAATATTTCAGTTTGTTATGTAACTATGTCATTAGGCCAGCCCACTCATAGGTGTGTGTGTAGGTGTGTTGGTAAGTGCGTTGTTTGTATGTGTGTGTATATATGTAGGTGCGCGCGCTTTCTTGTGTGTGTGTTCGCCTGTGTGTGTGTTTGCCTGTGTGTGTGTCTGCCTGTGTGTGTGTGTGTGTGTGTGTGTCTGCCTGTGTGTGTATGTGTGTGTCTGCCTGTGTGTGTGTGTGTGTGTGTGTGTGTCTGCCTGTGTGTGTGCGTCTGCCTGTGTGTGTGCGCGTGTGTGTCTGCCTGTGTGTGTGTGTGTGTGTGTCTGCCTGTGTGTGTGTGTGTGTCTGCCTGTGTGTGTGTGTGTCTGCCTGTGTGTGTGTGTGTCTGCCTGTGTGTGTGTGTCTGCCTGTGTGTGTGTGTCTGCCTGTGTGTGTGTGTGTGTGTGTGTGTGTGTGTGTGTGTGTCTGCCTGTGTGTGTGTGTGTGTGTGTGTGTGTGTCTGCCTGTGTGCATGTGTGTGTCTGCCTGTGTGTGTGTGTGTGTGTCTGCCTGTGTGTCTGCCTGTGTGTGTGTGTCTGCCTGTGTGTGTGTGTGTGTGTCTGCCTGTGTGTGTCTGCCTGTGAGTCTTTCCCATTTCCTGGAACACAACCAGAGGGGATGTAATATACCTGACTGACCTGCTCCTCCACCTATTTCCAGTAACACTCCTCCTCCTCTGCTTTCTCTCCTCCCTCTTCCAGTCTTCCTCACCCCCCCACCAACATATCCCAATCACGTCAGATCAGGAAGTTACCTCGAGCATCTCTCCTCACTGAACATTATAACAGAAGCAGGGCAAAGACTTGTATGATTCAAGCTATATGTTACGAACCCCTTTGGCCCTGCAGTCTAGGGGTGATGGAAACGAGACCCGTAACATATTTCATGCAAATCATAATAGTGAAAAGGAACAGTGAGAACTAGAAGAAATCCACAGACAACTTAAAACCTACCGTCAAACACTTTAGGTTTATTTTAAACACACGGTAATGGGGGTGTGGGAAAAAGGGGCTGAGCTGGACCCAAGGAAAGAAATAATAAATATCCAAAAAACCCTAAAGCTAGTCTACCTGCTTCAAGCACAGCTAGCTAACTAACCAATAAAATACAGTGGGTGGTCCGCCCAGTTCTAACTAGGGTTAGACAATGTTTTCCTACAGGTAATGTAGGCCCATGGGCGACTTGGTATTCCCTTTTCCCACCAACAAACAAACAGTCATACACCACAACAGCACATACTCACAGGATAACAGACAACATGAGATGTAGGCACCAAAATACAAAAAGAGAGCTTGCTCTATCAAAAGAGGGAGCGAGAGAAAGAAAGAGAGATTGCTCTATCAAAAGAGGGAGCGAGAGAAAGAAAGAGAGATTGCTCTATCAAAAGAGGGAGAGAGAGAAAGAGAGATTGCTCTATCAAAAGAGGGAGAAAGATTGCTCTATCAAAAGAGGGAGAGAGAAAGAAAGATTGCTCTATCAAAAGAGGGAGAGAGAAAGAACGAAAGATTGCTCTATCAAAAGAGGGAGAGAGAAAGAAAGATTGCTCTATCAAAAGAGGGAGAGAGAAAGAACGCTCTATCAAAAGAGGGAGAGAGAGAAAGAAAGAGAGATCGCTCTATCAAAAGAGGGAGAGAGAGAAAGAAAGAGAGATCGCTCTATCAAAAGAGGGAGAGAGAAAGAAAGATCGCTCTATCAAAAGAGGGAGAGAGAGAAAGAGAGATCGCTCTATCAAAAGAGGGAGAGAGAGAAAGAAAGAGAGATCGCTCTATCAAAAGAGGGAGAGAGAGAAAGAAAGAGAGATCGCTCTATCAAAAGAGGGAGAGAGAGAAAGAAAGAGAGATCGCTCTATCAAAAGAGGGAGCGAGAGAAAGAAAGAGAGATTGGGAAAACAACTGAATGGGTTTTTAAATCAAGGGAAAGGGGATGTGATTGGGTAATGGAAACAGGAGGAGGTGTGTCTTCAGATTGATGACTGATTGCCGACTGATTGCTGCCACCTGTGACTAGGACAGAAGGAGAGAAAACTAAATAAAAACTAAATACACAGAGGATACCTGTATCCATAACACTATAGTATCTCTCCAACACAATAGTCTCTAGACAATCAGTCACATTATCAGGTGGATTTACAATTGTTTTCCTCCACGAATCAGTGCATCTGGATGGCACTTTATCCAGAAAAGTTATTATTCGGATTTATTTGCATGAAAAGGGAATCTGAAAATCTTATTTTTTAAGTACTTATGGCTTGAAAATAAGCCAAAAATATTCCAATATCAACAATAATATAGATCAACATTTATTTTCAATGAGCGCTGCCTGGAAAATATGACGAGGTCAAAATTCTTAATCTGAAATGGAAAGTGATTATTATAATGTGTGTGTTCCTGCCCTTTCCAGTCTTCTTGCAGTACATTTTAAGTATAGCTCACACAACATTTATCTCAGATTTCAGAGCATGGGGGAAATCCCATTCATGTGGCACCAGGTACAGTGTGTGTGTTCCCAATGGAACCCTATTCCCTGTATAGTGCACTACTTTTGACCAAAGCCCTATAGCATAGGGATCATAGGAGCATAGGGCCCTGGTCAAAAGTAGTGCACTATATAAGGAATAGGGTGCCATTTGGGACACAGATTATAACCGTTATGATCTTCTAGATGCTTGCGAGGCCAGGACTGGAGACAGTGGCAAGGGAACAGTAATTGTAGTATGTAGTTTAATGTGTGTAGTTTACCAGAAACGTTTCCCCCCATTGTTTATCGGTCTGACCTGATATGACTTAACGGTACATTAGTTATAACATCATAAGAATGCATTGTATTAGAAAACATGAAAAAACTAAAATACTTTTTTTAATCTATTAAAACATAATGAAAATTCTGTTTGATTAACACACCCAGACAATCAGAATAATAATTAGTCAGAGACCTGGTCCCTGGTGTGATGTTCCATTCAGAGGCATTATGTGATTTGCAATGCAGTCAAACATTTCACTTCCTCTTCTGACGGGCAGGCATACAGGTTCATGTCAACAACACGCCTTGAGTCACACACATAAGCGTGCTCACACACACACAAACAAACACACATAGCTCTCACACACACACACACACACACACACACACACACACACACACACACACACACACACACACACACACACACACACACACACACACACACACACACACACACACACACACACACACACACACACACACACACTCTCTCTCTCTCTAACTCACACACATTCAGGGAGTGAGATGGAAAGTACCCATAGAAGCCTCAAGCCGCTCAGATGTGCTGCCCGGCAAATAACATGACGCAACATCACAGGAACACAGTCATTTCTCTGGGCAGGAACTGTATAGGAACGGAGTCCCATACAACCTTTGAAAAGAAGAAATATCTCCTGGATGCAGGAACGTGGGAACATTTCCTTTAAATTTCAATTACGTGTTAGCGCAGATCCTCCGCACTCCATATTGAATCTAGGCCTTCACTGTCCTTGAGCAATGGTCACACAGGGACAGAGATGGTCACACGGGGACAGAGATGGTCACACGGGGACAGAGATGGTCACACAGAGAGAGAGATGGTCACACGGGGACAGAGATGGTCACACGGGGACAGAGATGGTCACACAGAGAGAGAGATGGTCACACAGGGACAGAGATGGTCACACAGGGACAGAGATGGTCACACAGAGAGAGAGATGGTCACACAGGGACAGAGATGGTCACACAGGGACAGAGATGGTCACACAGGGACAGAGATGGTCACACAGGGACAGAGATGGTCACACAGGGACAGAGATGGTCACACAGGGACAGAGATGGTCACACAGGGACAGAGATGGTGAATAGAAGGGGAATGTCTAAACTTTCTCTGTCTTTTCAATTTGTCTCAGGTGCCGCTCATGCTTGAAACACTAAGATTATATTTCCTGCTTGTCCCCATTGTTTGGTGTAGCAGTAATGTTAGGCTTTGTCCCCATTGCTTGGTGTAGTTGTAATGTTAGGCTTTGTCCCCATTGTTTGGTGTAGCATTAATGTTGGGCGTTGTCCCCATTGTTTGGTGTAGCAGTAATGTTAGATTCCCCATTGTTTAGTGTAGCATTAATGTTAGGCTTTGTCCCCATTGTTTGGTGTAGCAGTAATGTTAGATTCCCCATTGTTTGGTGTAGCATTAATGTTAGGCTTTGTCCCCATTGTTTGGTGTAGAAGTAATGTTAGGCTTTGTCCCCATTGTTTGGTGTAGCAGTAATGTTAGGCGTTGTCCCTATTGTTTGGTGTAGCAGTAATGTTAGGCTTTGTCCCCATTGTTTGGTGTAGCAGTAATGTTAGATTCCCCATTGTTTGGTGTAGCATTAATGTTAGGCTTTGTCCCCATTGTTTGGTGTAGCAGTAATGTTAGGCGTTGTCCCCATTGTTTGGTGTAGCAGTAATGTTTGATTCACCATTGTTTGGTGTAGCATTAATGTTAGGCTTTGTCCCCATTGTTTGGTGTAGCAGTAATGTTAGGCTTTGTCCCCATTGTTTGGTGTAGCAGTAATGTTAGGCTTTGTCCCCATTGTTTGGTGTAGCAGTAATGTTAGGCTCCCCATTGTTTGGCGTAGATGTAATGTTAGGTTCTCCATTGTTTGGTGTAGCAGTAATGTTAGGCTCCCCATTGTTTGGTGTAGCAGTAATGTTAGGCTCCCCATTGTTTGGTGTAGCAGTAATGTTAGGCTCCCCATTGTTTGGCGTAGCAGTAATGTTAGGCTCCCCATTGTTTGGTGTAGCAGTAATGTTAGGGTCCCCATTGTTTGGCGTAGCAGTAATGTTAGGCTCCCCATTGTTTGGTGTAGCAGTAATGTTAGGCTCCCCATTGTTTGGCGTAGCAGTAATGTTAGGCTTTGTCCCCATTGTTTGGTGTAGCAGTAATGTTAGGCTCCCCATTGTTTGGCGTAGATGTAATGTTAGGTTCCCCATTGTTTGGTGTAGCAGTAATGTTAGGCTCCCCATTGTTTGGTGTAGCAGTAATGTTAGGCTCCCCATTGTTTGGTGTAGCAGTAATGTTAGGCTCCCCATTGTTTGGCGTAGCAGTAATGTTAGGCTTTGTCTTCAGCTGCTGAAACTGTGTGAACAAAACTTTTTTAATTTTATTTGATTTATTTGATCATTTAAAAACACAATTCCACCACACATGTAGATGCAAAGTATTTTAAATCATCAAGGATAACAGTTTTTCTTTTCTATTTCCATTGTGGCCCTCTTGTTTTGCCCGGTAGGCAGGGACTTTGAACCACTTTGCAGAATGTGAATGTGCAGCTATACCTCTTGGCTGTGGGTGAGAGGAGGAGGGGAAGAGGAGGAGGTGGAAAGGGGTGGATGACAAGCCAACAGAGCCCAAAGGTCACATTTCCAACCAAACCGTGAACACCACGACCACCACCAGTATTCTCATACACCCCCACACAGTGATATCACAGTCTAGAATCCCACCTTACATTGGGATCCCAACAAGACGGAAATGCATGGCCAGCAGCTACAGTCTCCACCATAAAGGATACAGTCCTGTTAAACCCAGGGATAGATACAGAACACATCACCAACACACACACCTACCTAACTTCTCTCTCTCTCTCTCCCTCCCCCTCTCCCTTTCACACACATATACGTAAACAGTGACATCAGAAAGCACTTTCAAGATTCACACCTTTTATCAAATACTCAACAACCAAAAAAGATGGCTCTTTCTGCACACCCCGCCCTGTGCAACTGGGTCCTGGACGTCCTGACGAGCCGACCCCAGGTGGTGAAGGTAGGCAAAAACACTTACATTATGCTGACCCTCAACACAGGGGCCCCACACAGCCCCTCCTGTGCTCCCTGTTCACCCATGACTGTGTGGCCTCGCACGCCTCCAACTCAATCATCAAGTTTACAGACGACACAGCAGTGGTAGGCTTGATTACCAACAATGATGAGACAGCCTACAGGGAGGAGGTGAGGGCCCCAGCGGAGTGGTACCAGGAAAATAACCTCTCCCTCAATGTCAACAAAACAAAGGAGCTGATGGTGGACTTCAGGAGACAACAGAGAAAGCATGCCCCATTTAAATCGATGGTGGAGAAGGTGAAAAGCTTCAAGTTCCTCGGCGTGCACATCACAGACAACCTGAAATGGTCCATCCACACAGACAGTGTGGTGAAGAAGGTGCAACAGCGCCTCTTCAAACTCAGGAGGCTGAAGAAATTTGGCTTGGTCCCTAAGACAGATGCACCATTGAGAGCATCCTATCGGGCTGTACCACCGCCTGGTGCGACAATTGCACCGTCTGCAACTGCAGGGCTCTCCAGAGGGTGGTGTGGTCAGCCCAACACATCACCGGGTTCACACTGCCTGTCCTCCAGGACACCTACAGCACTCGGTGTCACAGGAAGGCCAAGAATATCATCAAGGACCTCAGCCACCCGAGCCACGGCCTGTTCACCCCACTGCCATCTAGAAGGCAGAGACAGTACAGGTGCATCAAATCTGCGACCGAAAGACTGAGAAACAGCTTCTATCTCCAGGCCATCAGACTGTTAAACAGCCACCACCACAAGCTGGCCTCCACCCAGTACCCTGCCCTGAACTTAGTCACTGTCACTAGCCGGCCTCCACCCAGTACTCTGCCCTGAACTTAGTCACTGTCACTAGCCGGCCTCCACCCAGTACCCGGCCCTGAACTTAGTCACTGTCACTAGCCGGCCTCCACCCAGTACCCTACCCTGAACTTAGAAACTGTCATTAGCTGGCCTCCACCCAGTACTCTACCCTGCACCTTAAGCCGGGTGTACACGACACGACTTTGGCCACGATTTAGCTGTCCCAGACAAGTTTTAGAGATCGGAGACAAAATCCCCCATGTCGGTGCCTACTCGGGGCGCATGGCTGTCACTGATGATGTGAGAGGGTCAAAGACACAAACTGAGGGCTACCGATCTCGTCTTTGAGCAGTCTAGGACGTCCCCGATATTTCAAACGTTTGATTTTATCGGCACAAAATCTGGAATGCTCTTGAGGTGTGTAACGACACGTTTTGAGAACAGTAATCAGCAACAGCCAATGAGAGCTCGTCAGAGAAGAAGCCAGTGAGATGATGATGTTGTTTCACATCAACCAGAATATATAGACTAGAGCAGGACTAATGACTACTACTGGTATGAATATATAGACTAGAGCAGGACTAATGACTACTACTGGTATGAATATATAGACTAGAACAGGACTAATGACTACTACTGGTATGAATATATAGATTAGAGCAGGACTAATGACTACTACTGGTATGAATATATAGACTAGAGCAGGACTAATGACTACTACTGGTATGAATATATAGACTAGAGCAGGACTAATGACTACTACTGGTATGAATATATAGACTAGAGCAGGACTAATGACTACTACTGGTATGAATATATAGACTAGAACAGGACTAATGACTACTACTGGTATGAATATATAGACTAGAGCAGGACTAATGACTACTACTGGTATGAATATATAGACTAGAACAGGACTAATGACTACTACTGGTATGAATATATAGACTAGAACAGGACTAATGACTACTACTGGTATGAATATATAGACTAGAACAGGACTAATGACTACTACTGGTATGAATATATAGACTAGAACAGGACTAATGACTACTACTGGTATGAATATATAGACTAGAGCAGGACTAATGACTACTACTGGTATGAATATATAGACTAGAGCAGGACTAATGACTACTACTGGTATGAATATATAGACTAGAGCAGGACTAATGACTACTACTGGTATGAATATATAGACTAGAACAGGACTAATGACTACTACTGGTATGAATATATAGACTAGAGCAGGACTAATGACTACTACTGGTATGAATATATAGACTAGAGCAGGACTAATGACTACTACTGGTATGAATATATAGACTAGAGCAGGACTAATGACTACTACTGGTATGAATATATAGACTAGAGCAGGACTAATGACTACTACTGGTATGAATATATAGACTAGAGCAGGACTAATGACTACTACTGGTATGAATATATAGACTAGAGCAGGACTAATGACTACTACTGGTATGAATATATAGACTAGAGCAGGACTAATGACTACTACTGGTATGAATATATAGACTAGAGCAGGACTAATGACTACTACTGGTATGAATATATAGACTAGAGCAGGACTAATGACTACTACTGGTATGAATATATAGACTAGAGCCGGACTAATGACTACTACTAGTATGAATATATAGATTAGAGCAGGACTAATGACTACTACTGGTATGAATATATAGACTAGAGCAGGACTAATGACTACTACTGGTATGAATATATAGACTAGAACAGGACTAATGACTACTACTGGTATGAATATATAGACTAGAACAGGACTAATGACTACTACTGGTATGAATATATAGACTAGAGCAGGACTAATGACTACTACTGGTATGAATATATAGACTAGAGCAGGACTAATGACTACTACTGGTATGAATATATAGACTAGAGCAGGACTAATGACTACTACCTGTGTGAATATATAGACTAGAGCAGGACTAATGACTACTACTAGTATGAATATATAGACTAGAGCAGGACTAATGACTACTACTGGTATGAATATATAGACTAGAGCAGGACTAATGACTACTACTGGTATGAATATATAGACTAGAACAGGACTAATGACTACTACTGGTATGAATATATAGACTAGAACAGGACTAATGACTACTACTGGTATGAATATATAGACTAGAACAGGACTAATGACTACTACTGGTATGAATATATAGACTAGAGCAGGACTAATGACTACTACTGGTATGAATATATAGACTAGAGCAGGACTAATGACTACTACTGGTATGAATATATAGACTAGAGCAGGACTAATGACTACTACTGGTATGAATATATAGACTAGAGCAGGACTACTGGTATGCGTTTGTACTTGCCTTTAACCAAAGCTAAAGTGTCAAACCCTTACAGCTCTGAATTTTACAAGCAATGTTTTTCAATTCAAAATTATTTGATATTTCAACTGTTGTCACATGCGTCGTAAAGGACAGACCAAGGCGCAGCGGGTAAAGTGCCCATCTTCTTATTTTATTAAAGAAATCACTTAATCAAAATAAACAAACGACAAAAACAGTCCAGTAAGGTGCACAGACTATACTAGAAACAACCACCCACAAACACAAGTGAAAACAAACACAACTAAATATGGCCTCCAATTAGAGACAACAACAACCAGCTGCCTCTAATTGGAGGTCATTGCCAAAACTCACATAGAAATAGAAAAGCTAGATTAAACATAGAAATAGGAAAACTAGAACCTAAACCCACAATACCCAAACACACAAAACAAACACCCCCTTGCCACGCCCTGACCAACTATAATGACAAATAACCCTTTTTACTGGTCAGGACGTGACATGTGTATGGCAAGTGTGAATGTCTGACTGAACGTTTATGAGTCTGCTGTGAGCCACAGCTCGTAGGCACGTTACAATCTAATCACAACATTGTTTTTCGTGAGACAGCGTGGTATCAAGAATCATCACATCCAAGTAAAGAATCTTGTAGTATTTGCCCACCATCTGTGTCACATCGGTTAGTGTGCGCACCACCACGTTGGCAACAACACAACAAACTACAGGAAAGACGGTAGTTTAAAGTGAGACGCTCAGTAATGTTAGATTTTTTAACTTATGTAGTGTCCACTGGTTTTTGAGACTGCTGCCCTGTGTACATAGCTATTGAACACTGGTCACTTTAATAATGTTTACATACTGTTTTACCCACTTCATATGTATATACTGTATTCTAGTCAAGGCTCATCCAAAACAACTCCTGCTGTACACATTTTCTATTCATATACTCTCTATACTGTCTATACACACCATCATCATACATACAGTGGGGGGGAAAAGTATTTGATCCCCTGCTGATTTTGTACGTTTGCCCACTAACAAAGAAAGGATCAGTCTATAATTTTAATAGTAGGTTTATTTGAACAGTGAGTGACAGAATAAAAAAATCCAGAAAAACGCATGTCAAAAATGTTATAAAATGATTTGCATTTTAATGAGGGAAATAAGTATTTGACCCCTCTGCAAAACAATGACTTAGTACTTGGTGGCAAAACCCTTGTTGGCAATCACAGAGGTCAGACGTTTCTTGTAGTTGGCCACCAGGTTTTTACACATCTCAGGAGGGATTTTGTCCCACTCCTCTTTGCATATCTTCTCCAAGTCATTAAGGTTTCGAGGCTGACATTTGGCAACTCGAACCTTCAGCTCCCTCCACAGATTTTCTATGGGATTAAGGTCTGGAGACTGGCTAGGCCACTCCAGGACCTTAATGTGCTTCTTCTTGAGCCACTCCTTTGTTGCCTTGGCCGTGTGTTTTGGGTCATTGTCATGCTGGAATACCCATCCACGACCCATTTTCAATGCCCTGGCTGAGGGAAGGAGGTTCTCACCCAAGATTTGACGGTACATGGCCCCGTCCATCGTCCCTTTGATGCGGTGAAGTTGTCCAGTCCCCTTAGCAGAAAAACACCCCCAAAGCATAATGTTTCCACCTCCATGTTTGACGGTGGAGATGGTGTTCTTGGGGTCATAGGCAGCATTCCTCCTCCTCCAAACACGGCGAGTTGAGTTGATGTCAAAGAGCTCCATTTTGGTCTCATCTGACCACAACACTTTCACCAGTTGTCCTCTGAATCATTCAGATGTTCATTGGCAAACTTCAGACGGGCATGTATATGTATTCTTGAGCAGGGGGACCTTGCGGGCGCTGCAGGATTTCAGTCCTTCACGGCGTAGTGTGTTACCAATTGTTTTCTTGGTGACTATGGTCCCAGCTGCCTTGAGATCATTGACAAGATCCTCCCGTGTAGTTCTGGGCTGATTCCTCACCGTTCTCATGATCATTGCAACTCCACGAGGTGAGATCTTGCATGGAGCCCCAGGCCGAGGGATATTGACAGTGCTTTTGTGTTTCTTCCATTTGCGAATAATCGCACCAAATGTTGCACCTTCTCACCAAGCTGCTTGGCAATGGTCTTGTAGCCCATTCCAGCCTTGTGTAGGTCTACAATCTTGTCCCTGACATCCTTGGAGAGCTCTTTGGTCTTGGCCATGGTGGAGAGTTTGGAATCTGATTGATTGATTGATTTCTTCTGTGGACAGGTGTCTTTTTTACAGGTAACATGCTGCGGTTAGGAGGACTCCCTTTAAGAGTGTGCTCCTAATCTCAGCTTGTTACCTGTATAAAAGACACCTGGGAGCCAGAAATCTTTCTGATTGAGAGGGGGTCAAATACTTATTTCCCTCATTAAAATGCAAATCATTTTTGACATGCGTTTTTCTGGATATTTTTGTTGTTATTCTGTCTCCCACTGTTCAAATAAACCTACCATTAAAATTATAGACTGATCCTTTCTTTGTCAGTGGGCAAACGTACAAAATCAGCAGGGGATCAAATACTTTTTTCCCCCACTGTATATATTTCAATTCTGGACTCTGACGTTGCTCTTTCTGATATTTCTTAATTCCTTTCTTTTTATTTTGGGGATTTTTGTGTATTGTTTTGTATTGTTAGGTATTATTGCACTGTTGGAGCTAGAAACACACGCATTTAGTTAGGTATTACTGCACTGTTGGAGCTAGAAACACACGCATTTAGTTAGGTATTACTGCACTGTTGGAGCTAGAAACACACGCATTTAGTTAGGTATTACTGCACTGTTGGAGCTAGAAACACACGCATTTAGTTAGGTATTACTGCACTGTTGGAGCTAGAAACACGCGCATTTAGTTAGGTATTACTGCACTGTTGGAGCTAGAAACACACGCATTTAGTTAGGTATTACTGCACTGTTGGAGCTAGAAACACGCGCATTTAGTTAGGTATTACTGCACTGTTGGAGCTAGAAACACGAGCATTTAGTTAGGTATTACTGCACTGTTGGAGCTAGAAACACGCGCATTTAGTTTGGTATTATTGCACTGTTGGAGCTAGAAACACGAGCATTTAGTTAGGTATTTAGTTAGGTATTTTTATTGACTTGACCAAATATATTGATATGGTAGACCATTCCATTGTTGTGGGAAGGAGTATTGGTGTCTCTGAGGGGTCTTTGGCCTGGTTTGCTAACTACCTCTCTCAAAGAGTGCAGTTTATAAAGTCAGAACATCTGCTGTCTCGGCCACTGCCTGTCACCAGGGGAGTACCCCAACTCTCGATCCTAGGCTCCACGCTCTTCTCAATTTACATCAATAACATAGCTCAAGCAGTAGGAAGCTCTCTCATCCATTTATATGCAAATTAAACAGTCTCAGCTGGCCCCACCCCGAATTTTATGTTAAACGCTCTACAACAAAGCTTTCTTAGTGTCCAACAAGCTTTCTCTGCCCTTAACCTTGTTCTGAACACCTCCAAAACAAAGGTCATGTAGTTTGGTTCCCCCACAGGTGTGATTACTACCTCTGAGGGTTAAGCGCTTGAGGTAGTCACCTCATACATGTACTTGGGACTATGGCTAGACGGTACACTGTCCTTTTCTCAGCACATATCAAAGCTGCAGGCTAAGGTTAAATCTAGACTTGGTTTCCTCTATCGTAATTGCTCCTCTTTCATCACAGCTGCGAAACTAACCCTGATTCAGATGACCATCCTACCCATGCTAGATTACGGAGACGTAATTTATACACAGGTGGGTGCTCTCGAGCGGCTAGATGTTCTTTACCATTCGGCCATCAGATTTGCCACCAATGCTCCTTTTAGGACACATCACCGCACTCTATACTCCTCTGTAAACTGGTCATCTCTTTATACCTGTCGCAAGACCCACTTGTTGATGCTTATTTATAAAACCCTCTTAGGTCTCACCCACCCTATCTGAAATATCTACTGCAGCCCTCATCCTCCAATACAACACTCGTTCTCCCAGTCACATTCTGTTAAAGGTCCCCAAAGCACACACATCCCTGGGTCGCTCCTCTTTTCAGGTCGCTGCAGCTAGCGAATGGAACGAGCTGCAACAAACACTGAAACTGGACAGTTTTATCTCAATCTCTTCATTCAAAGACTCAATCATGGACACTCTTACTGACAGTTGTGGCTGCTTCGCGTGATGTATTGTTGTCTCTACCTTCTTGCCCTTTGTACTGTTGTCTGTTCCCAATAATGTTTGTACCATGTTTTGTGGTGCTACCATGTTGTGCTGCCGCAATGTTGCGTTTCTACCATGTTGTTGTCATGTTGTGTTGCTACCATGCTGTGTTGTCATGTGTTGCTGCCTTGCTATGTTGTTGTCTTAGGTCTCTCTTTATGTAGTGTTGTGGTGTCTCTCTTGTCGTGATGTGTATTTTGTCCTATATTTTTTATTTAATTTTTTATCCCAGACCCCGTCCCCGCAGGAGGTCTTTTGCCTTCTGGTAGGCCGTCATTGTAAATAAGAATTTGTTCTTTTAATTGACTTGCCTAGTTAAATAAAGGTTAAATAAAAAGATAAGCATTTAGCTAGGTATTACTACCCTGTTGAAGCTAGGAACACAAACATTCTGCTGCACTTGCAATAACATCTGCTAATATGTGTACGTGACCAATAAAATGTTATTTGATTTTGACATTACAAGGCACCTGCTAAAACCACACATGACACATCATCATACGTCTCACTAGGCTGTAGAAGAGCCGTACTTCTTTCTTTGAGGTTACAGCGTCAGTCACCCCTCTCACAATAGTCAAGCAGACATCATACACCATATACACACTGCATGGCTCACTTCTGCTTTTACTTTTACAGGAGCACTGTTAAAGGGGAACTACTGTACACACGACCATGGCTCTTCTGCACAACTACTAAAACACTTCTCTGGACAGTATTGTCTTGATTTTGCTTACAGAAAACTAAGTTATATCGCAGTCTGACATTCAGAATACCATAAATAATACAATGATCTGTTTTTTTTTTTTTAAATAAACCTTGTTTTATAGAAACGTGATGATGGAGATCATTTGACATGAACAATACATCTGCTAAATGTTGATCAAATGTTTTGAATTGGGTAATCGTAGTATTGATTCTGTCAGTAAAATACACCAGTGATTATTTTTTCTAAGTTGTGTATTTTCTCTCCCAGTTGAAAAAAATTACCCCACCTTTGATACTTTAGTATAATTTCCATCAGCCTCAGGGCGACCTCTACTGGCTGAAATGTAATAATGCAATGGAGCCACATCTTTGATGGAACTGACGTCCTCAACAACAAAAAAGGAAAAAAGGTAAATCACTTCAGTGCAATTTTCACGTTGTACATTTTCAGAACTCTAAGGGCAAACATCTAAACAGATGATCACAACGGCTCACATTTCAAAACAAACAAATTCACAATATCACTTCTTCACTGCACCAAAACACTCTTTAAATTTGAATACATATTCAGTATGTGCTTTTCAAAATGCAATATCTTTATTTTTATATGATTTTCTTGTCATTTGTTAACAATACATTTAACTATCACTTAATCAAACTGCTCAAAATGAATAAGCTACTGAACCAGGATTATGTAGGTGTGAAAGATGTGTTCAACTCGAATGAATGCACAATCAAAGGTTCTGAACATAAGACAGACATAAGTATTACTAGTGTTCTCAGTTTAGAGTTTTGTACTTACAGTTTTGAAAATATACTACTTTACATCTGAACAACGCCCTGAAGCGATTAAAAAAAACTGTTATTGACACCAAAATGCTACAGCCAAAGTTAATGTCAGAGAAGTGAAGCTTGCTCAGCTGGATTACAAATACAATATCCGTGCTTTATTAAATAATCGCTCTATGGCTTTGAGTAGGGAGATGGATCAACTGAAGTTGAGGATCCCTGGTGTCTGATACACACCATTTGGTGAGAAGCAGACCCGGTGGCGAGCACGAGACTGAGGAGACCATGTCTATCCTTTTGAATTTTGATTGAGTGTTTGCCTGATAAAGTCATGCTAGGAGATGCTAGTTATCCCATGAGACCGTTTGTTCCGAACCCCATACTGTGTTTCAGGTGCCAATGGTTATGGCCACTCATATTGCAGCAGTATGTAAGAGGGAGATTCCTAGATGTGAGAAGTGTGCAAGAAGGCATGGGACAAAGGAGTGTGTAATTTCTGAGGAGAAAGTAGCTTGTTGCAATTGTGGGGGGAGACCATTTTGCTGGGGATCAGAAATGTCCTGTGCGAGTGAGACAGGTATTGGCTGCCTATGCCATTAGACAGTGTTACGAACCGGCTCAGAGTTCACAACAAAAGGGAGACAAAGTGGAGACAAGGAACATCAAAATATATATTTATTAAATAAAGTAAACTAAGAACAATGATGTGTGTAATCAGTAATCAGTAGTGTAAGTGAGTGTTTTGCATGCCTGAACGTAATAATGCAGGGTGTTGAAAGGTGCCAAAGCAAATAACCAAAAAGCCACAAAACTACCACAACAGAACTCAACCAAGGTGTCTGCATGGAGAGAGTCTCTCCAATCAATGTGGAAGAGGTCTATTTATCATGGGACACACCCAGGCCCAGGTGTTTACCATGTAGCTGACGACCCTCCCAACTCCACCCACCGGCATCCTAATAAGGTAACAAGAACAAAGAGAGAGAATACGGCAGACAGAGTGGGAGGGTCGTCACCCCCCCACCCACCATAAACCCGGGGTCCTTCGTACCAGCCTCTGCGTCCCAAATTGACACAGCCTCTGCGTCCCAAATTGACGAGGGGTTACGTGAAATATTGACGAGGGGTTACACTTCCACTTGCCCCAGCCAACCTCCTCCTCCCCAGACCTCAGCAACCTTTGCACACAGCAAGCAACATTTAAGAGGAAAGAAGAACACAAGACCAGGAGGGAACAGACAGGAAAGATAGAACATGACAAAACCAAACAATGGTCAGTCACATAAACACTCAGGAACAGGGCGCACAAGAGACCGTCAACTACAAGCTCCAACGAAAATAACATCTCCCAACGGTTCATAGTCACTTCCCAACGGTTCATAATCACTTCCCAACGGTTCATAGTCACTTCTCAACGGTTCATAGTCACTTCTCAACGGTTCATAGTCACTTCTCAACGGTTCATAGTCACTTCTCAACGGTTCATAGTCACTTCTCAACGGTTCATAGTCACTTCCCAACGGTTCATAGTCAGAAGTAAATACTAAAAAATTCTTGCTCAACCCCTCTGCTGAGCACACCAGACCACAACAAGAGAAATGACAATCACACTGGGCACCACAGAAAAGAGATGAGATATGGAGCTTCCCCAAAACCTACAGTAACTCAACCCTAATCTTCATGCAGATTTGCAGTGGGTAATTATGCACTGTAGCCCGCTGGCAAGGAAGTAACCCCCCAGCACGCTGGCAGATTCCACCAAGCCACGGATGTGCCCCCGAGACAACTGCTCAGTCCACAGACACCACACAAAAATAACAAACATTAACCATGCCCAACATATTACAAAATGAAACACATCGCTAAGCCTATCAGGGGGAAAAGACTATGGCTCCGGGTAGTAAGTTTCACTACCCTACCCAAATCTCGAGGTACACAGCTGATTGTACTCACCTCCTCAGACCAATGTCCCAACAGCGAGTAGAACAAGCGTTTCCAGGCTGGGCAGGGGCCTGGAAATTAACCAATGAACTCTCTCCAACGCAGCACACAAACCAAACAAACAAAGGCAACCAGTACTGAGCACCAAACTCAAACAAACGAACAAAATATACAAACAAAGCACCTACAGAATTTAACATTAACTCCACGTTTTCTCCCAAACACAATCCGTTCAAAATCCCGGACGAGCCCCCACTTGTTACGAACTGGCTCAGAGTTCCCAACAAAAGGGAGACAACGTGGAGACAAGGAATATCAAAATATATATTTATTAAATAAAGTAAGCTAAGAACAATGAACAATGGTGTGTGTAATCAGTAGTGTAAGTGAGTGTTTTGCATGCCTGAATGTAATAATGCAGGGTGTTGAAAGGTGCCAAAGCGAATAACCAAAAAGCCACAAAACTACCACAACAGAAATCAACCAAGGTGTCTGCATGGAGAGAGTCTCTCCAATCAATGTGGAAGAGGTCTATTTACATTTTAGTCATTTAGCAGACGCTCTTATCCAGAGCGACTTACAGTAGTGAATGCATACATTTCATACATTTTTCTTTCTTTCCTTTCTTTCTTTCTTTCTTTCTTTCTTTCTTTCTTTCTTTCTTTCTTTCTTTCTTTTTCTTTTTTTTTTTTTCTCGTACTGGTCCCCCGGGTGTGTCCCTATTTATCTTGGGACACAACCGGGCCCAGGTGTTTACCATGTAGCTGACGACCCTCCCAACTCCGCCCACCGGCATCCTAATAAGGAAACAAGAATAAAGAGAGAGAATACGGCAGACAGAGTGGGAGGGTCATCACAACAGGTTGAGGTTGCCAGGGTTCGAGCAGCGCAGAACGTGACATGGGTGATGGGCCAAGGGTGAGGGGTCATAAAAGGATATCAGTAAGTAGGCCAGGACTGAGTGACCTGGACAGTTGGTGTTTTAGCAAGGTTGGTTTCTTGGCGTTCATTTCTATGATAATTAACTGTAGCCTACTGCACAGAAGTCACAGAAGATAAAAGTAGCTGCAGCAGAAAGGTTATTGGGAGTGAAAGATTTTACGCAGGGCAGGCTCCAGGCATAAGCGACATAAGTTGACGCATAGGGCACTCCCCCCAAAAAATATATACACTGAGTGTACAAAACATTAAAAACACCACTCCCCCCCTTTTGCCCTCAGAACAGCCTCAATTCATTGGTGTTGAAAGCATTCCACAAGGCTGCTGGCCCATGGTGACTCCAATGCTTCCCACAGTTGTGTCAAGTTGGCTGGATGTCCTTTGGGTGGTGGACCATTCTTGATACACACAGGAAACTGTTGAGCGTGAAAAACCCCGACAGCGTTGCAGTTCTTGACACAAACCGGTGTGCCTGCTACCTACGACCATACAAAGGCACAGGAATTTTGTCTTGCCAATTCACCCTCGATATGGCACACATACACAATCCATGTCTCAATTGTCTCAATACTTAAAAATCATTTTTTAATCTGTTTGTGCATCAGCAGTTGTTATCTTGTTTTGTCAGTCACTGATAATCACTGAACATTTTTAGTTAGTCTAGCTAGCTATGGACCGTGCACACAGAGCACGTGCCCAGGGGCCCTGATATTCAGGGGCCCCCACTAAAATTGCAGGAAATTAGCTTTAAAACTGCAAAATACTTTCTCTGCCCTATTGCAAAATAATAAATAAAATAAGTAAAACTGGATAATTGTTTTATAAAATTGCTGTAATAATGAGCCTCTCTCTGCAGTCAGGGGGGGGGGTCCCGCTTGGAGGGGGGAGGGTCCCCAACAAAATAATGGTCTGATACCAACTAGGAAACAAGGGTTTACACCTATTATACCTAAATCTGGTAAAGATGATATATAAAGACAATCTGTGCCCTGTGACTTTAATGTAGATGACTTAATGTAGATGACTTCATTTAGATGACAAGGGGTGTTTACCTATGTGATTATTAACAGACTGAAAGAGGGCATGACATTAATAATAAGTGATACTCAATCTGACCTATTATATTACAGACATATGATTGATGATGATAGTTTTATTTTTTATTTCATTTATTTTTATAAAGCTTTTGATATGATTGAACACCCATGTATGTTACAAACACTGGAATATGTAGGTTTAGGTGAAAACGGTGTAAAGGTGATTGGAATGTTATATGATGGTAATAATAGTTCAGTATCTCTTCAACATGGAACATCTAAATGATTTGACGTGAAGAGAGGAATTCGTCAAGGATGTCCCAGCTCACCATTACTGTTCATTCTTACGGCTGAGTTATTAGCTATCCTTATAAATGTTAATCTGAAGAACAAATCTTACTGCAGAGCGTTTCCCTTCACCTTTGAAAATGAAATATGTTACAAGACTTCACTAGAAGTTCTATCGTCAGAATAAGAACTAGATCATTTTCCTTTATCACCTAAAGCTAAAGAACTTGATCTCAAAACAATGAATGACATTTACCCATGTAATGATTTCATAAGACAGAGATTCAACTTTGACTTTAACCATTGTGTTTTTTGTTAATCAGATATTGAAACGGCAGAATTCTTTTTTCCCCCATGTCAACCTACTAAAGCCTTTTGGGATGCATTTCAGTACTAAATCACATAATGATCTATTCATACGCACTTTAACATTTATTAGTTTGGTTTTCTAATGGAGGACAGGAAAGGGGAATGTACAGTATGTATAACTTGATCATACTTGTTTTTTTTTAACTACCCCATTTATTGTTTTCTTAAACAAGGTAAAGTGAAATAAACAATCTTTGAAATTGGTTCAATCTAAACAAGCCCTTAATCTTTATCTCTGTAATTTGATTCCTGTTTATTGAAATAAATGTTATTTCTACATATGAATTCTGTCTGTTTGATTTTTAAAATGTCTAGGGAAACAATACAGTTCTCTGGACAGTATTAGTATTGTCTCGATTTTTTTGCATTGTTAACAGCAAAGTAAAATAGCAGTCTGACATTCAGAATATCATAAATAATACAATGATCTATGTTTAAAAAAAAATAGACCTCGTTTTATATTAAAAAAAATGTAACGATTGAGATCATTTGACAATAAATTTGGTAAATGTTGTATTAGTATTGGTTCTGTCAGTCAAATACACCAATGGTGTTGCGTATTTTCGCTCCCAGTTCTCTCATTTGAAAAAACTGTCCCACCTCATCTTTGATACTTTAGTGTTATTTCCATCCGCCTCAGGACGACTTGGGACGGAATAATGCAATGGAGCCAAAGCCCTCTAGACTCTACTAATCAACGCCGAAAAGATACAACAAAGTTGCTGACTTCAGAGACGTTAAACTTGCCCAGCAAGAATGAAAATACAATATAAAATGCGTTATAAAAGAAATCCTCTCTGGCTTTATCCTTTTAAACCAATTATGTATTGTTTAAAACGTTTTCTGTATCGTCTTATTGATTATTTTGGTCTGGCAAACAGGAGCCAGCCATGGAGCTAGATAGCTAGCAATTTGCTAGTTACTACGGGGAAGTGAAGGGAAAACGGTTAAAAACGGTGTAACTTCAGACAATTTGTACGATGGCATCGCAGCCTCCTCCTAAACCGTGGGAAAGACGGATTCCAGGAACAGCCATGAGTGCACCAGTTAACTATCGGTTAGCAAGTTATTGCTTACTTGATGAGTTGTTGTCTATGGACTAACTATGTATGAGTTAGCTAGCTAGCGTTAGCTTCTAATTTAGGGCTAGGCCGAGACCCTAACTAGGTCGGAGCTTGTTGTTTTGCGTTTGCCTAACGGCCAGAACTAGCTAGATTTCTATATTTGACGATAGTTTAGTATTGGACTGTTATTAGATAATAACTCAATCACAAGTGCCCACTGGGTTCCAATGTAGCTAACGTCGTTACCTGTGACTGGCATGTCCTTTGTTGTGTTACTAGCTAACGTTAGCTAATAGAGACGTAACCCATTGCAACACTAATAGATTGCTCATACTTCTCTTTAACTACGAAACCAAAGGAAACTCGTTTTGAGGCGTTTTATTTTTAACATTTTGACAACACGAACACGTGATTGAATTGAATATTCACACTGTTTTATAAGTTACGCCCTCTTTCCCATCCACCAGGTCGACTGACTTTGCCCCACCAGGTCCCTCCACCTCCGGCCTCTCTGGTCCCGCCGGTCCTCCCGTCTTGACCCGCATGGTTCCCCCCGTCCCCCCTCGCCCTGTCCAGTCCATCCAGTCCTACCGTCCCTCCTACGGCTCCTTCCCTGGCTCTTCATACAACCCCTATGGTAGCTCCAGCCTCTACAGCGGAGCATACAGCCCCTACAGCCCCTACAGTGGTGGCTATGGCATGGGAGGGGGGCTCCGTGGGAGCCTGGGCTACAGCCGCTTCGGCCAAACCGGTGGTGAAGACGTGGCGCCCAGTCGGTTTGTCCAACAGGCAGAGGAAAGCAGTCGCGGCGCCTTCCAGTCCATCGAGAGCATCGTCCAGGCCTTCACCTCGGTCAGCATGATGATGGACGCCACCTTTTCGGCCGTCTATAACAGCTTCCGAGCCGTGCTGGATGTAGCCAATCACCTGACACGGTTACGGATGCACTTTACCAAGGTTCTGTCGGCCTTCGCCCTGGTGCGCACCCTGCGCTACCTGTACCACCGCATACAGAGAATGCTGGGGCTGAGGCGGGACGGTGAGGTGGAGGACCTGTGGGCAGACAGTGAAGGAGCTGTTCTTGCGACCAGAGGGGCTGGAGCTGCAATGGAAGACCCCAGAGCCGGAGCGGTGAAGTCGTGGCCCATATTCCTTTTTCTGGCCGTGGTCCTAGGAGGGCCCTATCTCATCTGGAAGCTGCTGAGCTCCGCCCAGGGGCCCGAGGAGAGTGGTGAGGCCCCTTAATGTCTGTGTGTGGGCTCTCCTGAATATCCTTTGTCACTCTGACTGCCTGTCTGTTAACTACAGTTTCGTGACCTCAAACAGATGGGTCAGGGTTAATCTGAACATACACTGCTAATCTGTCTCTGTGTATGCTCATAAGAAAGAGAAGTGTGCTACATACATTTTTTGTTTGTTACGTTAGTCAGCACCTTACCAAAAGGATGTCTTTTACATTTTTACTTCATTAATATTCCCTACGGGGACTATATAATTACATTTTGATTTATTAAATCCCTATGCAGTCACCAACTGGGCTAGTGGGGAGGATGACCATGTGGTTGCCAGGGCGGAGTATGACTTCACAGCTGCGTCGGAGGAGGAGCTCTCACTGAATGCTGGAGACATGCTCAACCTGGCTCCTAAAGGTAAGACTCTAGGAGGAGAGGGGGGAATCCAACCCACAACCAGCACCATGCTCTAACCCAGTGTTTCTCAACTCCAGGCCTCCAGTACCCCCAACAGTTCACCTTTTTACATTTTTTTTGTAGCCCCGGACACCTCATTCAACTTGTTAGCTAGTCATCAAGCCTTCGATGAGTTGAATCAGCTATGTTTGTCCGTAACTTCACATCAACGTAGTTGAGCGGAGACTACATCTAGTCGATACGAGGAAACGGTCGGTGGTTGTATTAGATGAACCTTTTATTATAAAGGTAAGGGTTTAAGAATATTCATTTTTGCAGGTATCAACTGTCAGCGACTCGATGTAGTCGGAAATACAGTGGTAATGGGACTTGTCTTGTTTGTGCCTGTGAGATTGAGGGCTGTAGTCCAAACATGGACATTTTACCCCCCTCAGCCCAGCCACTTCCCTCAGGGGATCCCTGTCGAAACCAGATGCAGTTTGATTGCCATCTTAAGTGGAGGTCCAATTCACAAACGTTACTCCCCCCCCCCCCCCCCCCCCCCCCCTTCGGCCATCGATTTAGCTCGAGGGAGAGAGTGAACTAATTTGATCGCTTGTGGGGTTGATATGACCCACAATTCAATGCAAACTGTAGTCACGTGTCAAACTCTGGTGGCCTCGAAGTGTTATTTAGTCAACATAGCTGAGGTACACTTGGATGTGACGATGTAAAATGTCATTCAAAGGCTGAGGGTTTAGGGCCGAGGGCTGTCTGTCTACTTTGTGTTTGGACTCCGACCATAGTCTGACTAGTATCCCTAGCAGTTGAAACTCCAACATAGAATAACAACCTAGCTTGTGAACAAAACAATGTCAATAGCCAAGAAAACACAAGGACCAAGTCTCACTTCGGTAGACTTTCGTTTCAAGTAAATTAAACAAACTTTTATGTCTGTGCGCAAGACTTCTAAAAATGAACCTGTCATTCAGCTCTTCATGTGCGCGCAACACCCAGACAGGAAGTGTTGCAGCGTGAGGCAGAAATGCGTTTGGTTCAGGTCAGTGAGATACAACCATATTCTCTAGAATACTATAGGTGACCCTGTTTCAGAAACTAGATGTATGTCACGGGTCACTACTTAACAGGAGATCATAAACTTAAAAAAAAAAAATAATAATAATAATCGAAATGTTTTTTTTGGGCAGAAATGCAGTCTGCAACATGTGAACTTTCATGTGCCTTTTAATAACGAACTTGTATGCCATCTGTAAATACGAATACAATTGTTAAATTAGACAAGGGAAACGACACAGGACGTCTTATTTAATGAAAGGGGTTGCAGTCTGCCGTGAAGTGTTCATCCATGTAGACGGATAAGCATCTAGCTACAGTTTCAGATATTATATGTTTCTAATTTTGTCAAAGTTGTTTTCATTGCAAGTTAAAGCTTACTGTTAGCTAGCTAGCTGACATTAGATGGCTGGCTCGCCAGCTAACATTACGTTTATGATCTGTGTGTAGTAATGTTGCAACCAGTCAGGATATTCTCGATGGTGCAGCTGTTGAACTTTTTGAGGACCCATGACAAATCTTTTCAGTCTCCTGAGGGGGAATAGGGGTTGTCGTGCCCTCTTCATGACTGTCTTGGTGTGTTTGGACCATGTTAGTTTGTTGGTGGTGTGGACACTAAAGTGCTTGACCAGCTCCATTACAGCCCCGTCGATGTGAATGGGGGCGTGTTCGGCCCTCTTTTTCCCGTTGTCCATGATCAGCTCCTGAGGGAGACTGGCACTACACTACCAGGACTTTGACCTCCTCCCTATAGGCTCTCACATCATTGTCGGTGATCACACTACCACTGTTGTCGTCAGCAACCTTGATGGTGTTGGAGTCGTTCTTGGCCATGCAGTCGTGGGTGAACAGGGAGTGCAGGAGGGGGCTAAGCACGTGCACTTGAGGGGTCCCGGTGTTGAGGAGCAGCGTGGCAGATGTGGTGTTGCCTACTTTTACCACCTCAGGGCAGCCCGTCAGGAAGTCTAGAATCCAGTTGCAGAGGGAGGTGTTCAGTCCCAGGGTCCTTAGCTTAGTGATGAGTTTTGTGGGCACTATGGTGTTGAACGCTGAGCTGTAGTCACTGAACAGCATTCTCACGTTGGTGTTCCTTTTGTCCAGGTGGGCAAGGGCAGTGTGGAGTGCAATAGAGATTGCATGATCTGTTGGGGCGGTATGTGAATTGGAACGGGTCTAGGGTTTCCCGGGATGATGTTGATGTGAGCCATGACCAGCCTTTCAAAGCACTTCATGGCTACCGACGTGAGTGTTATGGGGCGATGATCATTTAGGCAGGTTACCATATCGTTCTTAGGCACAGGGACTGGTCTGCTTGCAACATGTAGGCATTATATACTGGGTCAGGGAGATGTTGAAAATGTCAGTGGAAACACTTTCCAGTTGGTCTGTGCATGCGTTGAGTACACGTCCTGGTAATCTGTCTGCCCCCCCGCCCCGGCCTTGTGAATGTTGACCTGTTTAAAAGGTCTTACTTACATCGGCTACGGAGAGCCTGATCACACAGTTGTCCGCAACAGCTGGTGCTCTCATACATGCTTCAGTGTTGCTTGCCTCGAAGCGAGCTCAAAAGGCATTTAGCCTGTCTGGTAGGCTCGCGTCACTGGGCTACTTGCGGCTGGGTTTCTCTTTGTAGTCCGTGGCAAGCCGTGCCACATCAGACAAGCGTCAGAGCAGGTGTAGTAGGATTCAATCTCAGTCCTGTATTGACGCTTTGCCTGTTTGATTGTTCGTCTGAGGGCGTAGCGGAATTTCTTAAGTGTCCGGATTAGTGTCCCACTCCTTGAGAGCGGCAGCTCTAGCCTTTAGCTTGGTGCGGAAATTTCCTGTAATCCATGGCTTCTGGTTGGGATATGTACGTATGGTCACTGTGGAGCCAATCTCATCAATGCACTTCTTGATGAAGCCGGTGACTGAGGTGGTATACAACTCAATGCCATTGGATGAATCCCAGGAACATATTCCAGTCTGTGCTAACAAAACAGTCCTGTAGCATCCGCGTCATCTGACAACTTCCGTATTGAGCGAGTCACTGGTACTTCCTGCTTTAGTTTTTGCTTGTAATTAGGAATCAGGAGGATATAATTATGGTCAGATTTGCCAAATAGAGGGCGAGTAAAGGTCTAGAGTAAATTTTGTTTTTGTCTGGTTGCACATTTGACATGCTGGTAGAAATGAGGTAGAATGGATTTAAGTTTGCCTGCGTTAAGGTCCCCGGCCATGTTAGCGAAGTGCAAGAAGTATAAATGCTCTGACTTCTGCAGAGGCCATTTCACCGTAAATGCTGCACGGCCAATGCAGATGTCGGTTTGACCATTATGGTGGAAAATTTCAAGATTATGTTATAATACTTTTATTGCATCAAATGGTTGTTTTATTCAACAGAATAGAGTATTCTATATATTGTGTGTGTTCTACTGAGGATGGGCCTCTGGGAGATAACACTGACAGGAGATTCACCATGTCTTTTGGGTGATAAAACCTAAAGAGCATTCCAGAGCATGAGTTAATGTTTCTGTTCTATACCGTACCAGGGAGAGATGGTTCCAGTTTGGAGTCGGAGGGCCAGACTCTGGTCTCTATACACTGAAAACTGTTTTTACAGCAGATACTGTCTGCTATGAATTATAGATATCTTTCATACAGATCTTAACCTTGTGACCATTCTCTATATCTGTTGTTCGTCGTGTATCTTAGCTATAAAATCCTTTACTTTTGTCTCGGGGCTCTCAACGAATCATCTGAGGGTGATTCGTCAACCAGCTATTGCAAAGCTTTCACTAATAAAGATTTAGTTTAAGTATAACTCTGACTTGTGTGTTAAGTTTGTCTCTCCTCATTTGATAATCCAGAAATGAACCAGCACACCATACAGCACCTTTAAATGTTCATTCTAATAGGCCTAATTGCCCAACATTGGAATGATATTCTATTATTTCCATAACCTAAATAATTTATATATGTGATGCCTAGCAAACATATCATTGTTTGACACCTGGATGTTTTCCATAGCCCTTGCTTTTTAACAGCCTACAGAAAAAATCTGACCATAGAAAACAAATCTATGATTTCCTGATATGCCAGTGAAACCAGCATTTCTTCTTCTACTGTCCAAAGGCAGTAAGACACAATCCTATTGTTGCACCTTCAGATATTCCCTCCTTTCTACATTTCTACCATTAGGCTGAAACAGCCATCTCTGTCGCTTTATTAAAAACTGCTGGCATGAGGTGCGCGTTTGAGAACGGTGTTCTCCTGTAATAGAGTTTTGGAACATTGATGTAAATGGGTGAGACGAGTGAACACGTTGCTGTGCTTGTAATATAAATGTATTCATAGATCATCTTTGAAGCTACATGTGATATGTTTCATCAGCCTTGTCTTTGTGTTTAAACATTTGACTATGGAACCACTGAATGCATTTTATATTTTTCTGGCCTATCGTCCTGGCAACTGTCCCACCGTCTGTTTAGAACCGTCCCAGACATACTTTATCGTTCTTGAGACGACAGGACACCCTTCATTTCAATCCCTGACTGCAGGAACAGGATCCGGCACCTCATTTTGGATGCCTACGTTCTGGAACCTACTTGCCAGGCACTTCTGATGGCATGAAACACAATTGTCACTGTTTGCAATGTAAAAAGGATATTAAGTGCGATCAAAGAGAAATCAAGTTGACTCCTCGTTAATTATCCTGCCCCCTGCTTTGGCTGGGGCAGGACCATTCTTATAGGGGGGGTGTGCAGTAGCGCGTTAGAGCGTGTCTTACAAGACGTCTACCCTTAACACCTTCTCTATGGTCCGTAGTAGCAGAGTGTTTGGGCTCTGACATGGGCCACGTGGGAGGTTCCCCCAGCCTCACACACAGCTAGTGCTTAGATAGGGTGGTTAGAAACATCCCAGATTCAACCCACAGACTCTTAGACCTACTCATCCACACACAGAGATATAGGTCTCCCCCCCCCACACACACATATATACACATACATTAACGGTTTTGACAGCCCAAAAGTGTCACACCCCCACACACACGTACGGTGACCATGTTTCACATCAGCCCACGCTTTCTCTCTCTCTGGGTTCTCTCTCGCTCTCTCTCTGGGTTCTCTCTCTCCCTCTCTCTGGGTTCTCTCTCTCCCTCTCTCTGGGTTCTCTCTCTCCCTCTCTCTGGGTTCTCTCTCTCCCTCTCTCTGGGTTCTCTCTCTCCCTCTCTCTGGGTTCTCTCTCTCCCTCTCTCTGGGTTCTCTCTCTCCCTCTCTCTGGGTTCTCTCTCTCCCTCTCTCTGGGTTCTCTCTCTCTCCCTCTCTCTGGGTTCTCTCTCTCTCCCTCTCTCTGGGTTCTCTCTCTCTCCCTCTCTCTGGGTTCTCTCTCTCTCCCTCTCTCTGGGTTCTCTCTCTCTCTCTCTCTCTGGGTTCTCTCTCTCTCTCTCTCTCTGGGTTCTCTCTCTCTCTCTCTCTCTGGGTTCTCTCTCTCTCTCTCTCTCTCTGGGTTCTCTCTCTCTCTCTCTCTCTCTGGGTTCTCTCTCTCTCTCTCTCTCTCTGGGTTCTCTCTCTCTCTCTCTCTCTCTCTGGGTTCTCTCTCTCTCTCTCTCTCTCTCTCTCTCTCTCTCTCTCTCTCTCTCTCTCTCTGGGTTCTCTCTCTCTCTCTCTCTCTCTCTGGGTTCTCTCTCTCTCTCTCTCTCTCTCTGGGTTCTCTCTCTCTCTCTCTCTCTCTGGGTTCTTCTCTCTCTCTCTCTCTCTCTCTGGGTTCTCTCTCTCTCTCTCTCTCTCTGGGTTCTCTCTCTCTCTCTCTCTCTCTCTGGGTTCTCTCTCTCTCTCTCTCTCTCTGGGTTCTCTCTCTCTCTCTCTCTCTCTGGGTTCTCTCTCTCTCTCTGGGTTCTCTCTCTCTCTCTCTCTCTCTCTCTGGGTTCTCTCTCTCTCTCTCTCTCTCAGCAAGTGAAATAGATAATAAACAAAAGTGAAATAATTTATTGTTTAACAGTCAACATTATACTCTGGGTTCTCTCTGGGGTTATCCCTCCTACAGTGTCACCATTGTGATGTCACCGCAGGTGGAAATATCTGTGTGTGTGTAACGCAGACTTGAGAAACGAGATGGGGGAGAATTGACGTAGACAGCAGCCCTGGTAAAACCACAATGACGAGATAACAAGGAGGTAGGGTCCACACTTAGAGACGATTACTAGAGTTTGTTTAATTTTGCAGTAGGCCTAGATCAATTATTTACCAAAGACATCTTAAATCGATGGGTTTTGGGGGTTTTCTGCTGTGCGTATACCAGTATGATTTATCTGCTGCATTGTTGGTTACTTATTTCATTTTTTTCTCATGTGCTCTGGTACCTCGGAGCCCCCTCCTTCTCTCTTGCACTCATTTTTGTTCCAGCACCTTCCGATTTAGAAATGAAGTACTGCGGTTACCACAATATATGTGATCAGGGGGAAAGAGTGCTGGAGGCCTTGGGAGGAAGAAAGCTAGCACTGTAGCAGGCAGGTCAACAGAACGCCATTCAGAATGGGTTACATACTGCTAAATGACCATGTTCTATCCTCTCTCTCCCCTGTGTGCAGAGCATCAACCCAGGGTGCGTGGGTGGCTGCTGGCCAGTGTAGACGGCCAGACCACAGGCCTCATACCTGCCAACTACGTCAAGGTCCTGGGGAAGAGGAGAGGCAGGAAGCACGCTGAGCTGGAGAGGCTGGCCCAGGTTCAGCCCCAGCCAGGGAACCCACTGGGCACCACCCTTCAAGCCCCCCAGCCTAACCAGGCTACGGGTCCAGTGCCAACTGTAGCCCCAGGCTTGTTTTTAGGCCCAGCTGAAGCCGTCCCAGTAACTATCCCAGAGGAGCTGCTGGAGTGCGTGTATAGGGAAACACCAGCTGGTTACAGCAGCCTGGGTCTGGGTGTAGTGTCCAGCACCACTCCAGCTTCAAGCACAGTGCTCACCATACCAGAGAAGATTGACCTGTGATGTCTGACTTAGTGTTTTCCCACACATCCATTGAGGCTGTACGTGGTTTGTTGATGAGCTGTTCTGTATAGCTCGGTCACGTCCAGCGGTGGGGAACCACTTGATCTACATCCAGAAGGTGATTCATGTTCAAAATTCAGTGGCTTTGGTTTGACATTTAATCTGCCTGGAAGCAATTAGTGAGGTTGGTATATGAGGTATTGAGTACCTGGATAAAGAAAGGGGTTATCTGTCAGACATCTGGATATGAGTGTTTCTAGAACATTATCTGGGTATGAGTGTTTCTAGAACATTATCTGGGTATGAGTGTTTCTAGAACATTATCTGGGTATGAGTGTTTCCAGAACACTGTCTTGGTTTGGATGTCTTGTCAGTGGTTATCCAAACCAACCTATACCTATCCTGTACCAGCCTTGTCAGTACGGTCACACTACATTTTAGCCCAATAATGATGCATATTTAAATGTTTTTGATATAGATTTATTTAATTAAGTGAATGAGTACATTAAGATCAAATTAAGTACGCTAAGAGATTATGCAAATATTTGGTAGAATATTGCATCGTTTGACGTTGACAGGACAAAGCCATAATATTATGTTTCTGAAATTCACCGTTTTGTTCCAAGTTAATGTCGTTGGTTTGATATTTAAAGATAAATTCATGGGAATAGAACGGGCTTGGAAGCTCTAACCCTGGCAATTTGACTGGTAAACTCATGGGTACACTCGCAATGGCTGCCTGATTGTGACTCAATCATTTCCATGGTATTTTGGGATGTTCTATCAACTGCTGGGTTGCCATGGTAATGTAAAACATTTATTCAAATGAGGCTTGCTGATGTGGCTCATGCAATGGAATGTATATTTTTTGTAATGTCAGTTGAGTTGACATCACAGCCCCAATTGAAGGGTACACTTCCTACTTGTACTTCCTGGCATGGGTCTAGGTTGAAGATGGGAATATTTTAAACCTAGGCATGGGTACACTCAATGTCTACCAGTCCACCTAATATGTCATCATTGACTTGGAGACCCTCTTTCTAGTCATTCTATTTCTATGGATAAATGACTATCAAGGTTCACATTTGGTTCCAATGGAAGGATTGACTTGGTTTTTAATCGGTGTTAATATGGTTGTAAAATGTTTGAAATTCGGGAATGGTCCAACTATATATTAGATGTCCTGTAAAATGTCCTAAATATTCAAAGTGAAGTTTTGAACTTGGAAAATTGAACCATCAAGATGTATTAAATCAATAAGTTTTGTTCAATGCATTTGTGTAAGAACTGAAATAGCCGGTCCTCATCTTGGGGTGTTTCAGTGTCAGTTTTAGTCCTTACTCTCCTGAAAAACTGTAATTATGTAAATACAATTATTTTGGAAATAAACATTTCCAAAACCTCAAGTGGCCGTTGGCTTTTTCTTACTAACAAATGAAAAATGTATTATACACATCACATGGCAAAAATAAATGGCTAACTTAATTAACCTGTTTAGTTTAATATCGTTGGATGTTAATTGTTTTGTAAATGTAATGCGTCCATTATAACAAGGTTAAACACGTGGTTACACACCTGTTGGATACAAAATCATTTCCCTTCGTGGAAAAGGGCACTTCTGTCGCTAAGCAACCCCGGGACGCGGAACCGCTGCTGCACTGCGGCACCAGAAAAACGGAATCAACGCAGCAGGAGAAGAAGATTTGGGGACGTTGCAACGACTGGCGGTTCGTTATCTAAACGTCATTACCGAAAGTTTTAGGGTGTTTCCATCCCGTATGCAATGCTGATTGAATGTCTTGTCTGTCCATCAAATCGTTGCCGGGATGATACTGCAGAGAGAGTGTACTTATAGCTAGCTAGGTAGTAGCATTAGCGTTAGAAGTGGATGACGGCTCCTGTACACCGAACGTCCTATCATCCGGACCACAGAAGAATCAGGTGTCATCATTGAATCAATAAGATGCAAGATAACCGTACAGCCAACTAGATACTACAAGTGTTGTGGAACTATAATACAAACGTATCGTATTTAGCTTCTAGTGCAGTGATGTGCACTGTAGGTAGCTAGCTTGCTAGAATAAGCGTCTGACAAAAATGCCATTAAATTAGCGTTGGGCAGTTCGACTACAGCCAAAGACAAAGGGGCATTCCAAGGGAGGAGAATCCATCCTTGTTGCAAGAAGATCATCGACGTAGCCAAAAGTATGTGTGTGCGCTGTTCACCGCGTATGCTACTGACAGTCAGCTTTTCAATGACAGTGACAATGGTGGGACAAAGTAGGAGTAGCCTATTCCAGAATTTGGTTTAGAGATGCTGTTGGATGTCAAGGCTTTCTATACATGCTCTTGTTATTCTTATGTATCTATGTCAAGTAGACAGTCCCATTTACTATTGTTGATTGAAGAAACCGCAGCTTTCTGTGAGGATAAAGTGACCTCCACCTTTGTATGATGGTGTCATATCACTGAGTCTACCTTTAACAGAATAATGCTCTGATCTCTCTCACCCTTCAGATGTAATAATGTATGATAATGTCATATCACTGAGTCAACCTTGACATCTCTCACCCTTAACTGCTGACAGACATGAGTCGTTACTGCACCCTGAACAACAACTTTCCCAATGACAACAACCTGCTGGTCCTGGACATGGTGCTGAGCTCTCTCTGGAGTGTTCCACAGCCCATCAACTGGGACAACGTGGCCATGCTGGTCCCTGGCTTCACACCCAAGGAGGTAAGCGCTACATGCACTGCAAATTGGGACAATAAACATATTGATTGATTGAAGCTATAGTAGCTAACGGCTACAGTGCAACACCTCTTGTGGATGACGAACCCGGGTCTCCCAGTCTGTAGGCAAGCTTGCTAACCACTGCTCCCACTAAGGAGAGATCGTAAAAGGCTATTAGCCTGGTCTGAGATCTGTCTGTGTTGTCTTACCAACTCCCTATGGTCACTGTTTGGCGTGGCAGGTAGCCTCGAGGTAAGAGTGTTGAGCCAGTAATCTAAAGTTCGAATCCTAGAGCCGACAAGGTGAAAAATCTGTCGCTGTGCCCTTGAGCAAGGCACTTAACCGCAATTGCTCCGGGGGTGCTGGAAAATGGTGACCCTAGACTTGACCCCACTGTCCACGTCTGTTTCAGGGGGAGGTGGGATATGCCAGAAACACATTTCCATTGCACTTGTACAAGTGTGTCACATGATAAATAGAAGAGTCCACCAATGTCTTATTAGGTCAGCTGTCCTATAGCTTAGTTTAGTTCGGACTGCTGTTGAATGTTGTACAGGGGTCACAGGAACCAAGATGATGTGGTCTGAGGGTTGTTGTTGTCATGGTGTAGTAGTGACATGGTTGCCATGGTGGTTGTCGTGCCTACCTTCAGTGTGCGCAGAGGTTCGAGGAGCTGAAGAGCACGGGAGGGTCCCATCACGTGGACGACCAATGCAACGCGCTGACGGCAGGAGGGTCCTCCCCTGTGGACTCGCTGTCCACCTACATCAAATCCACACTATTGGACACCACGGGAGACGTGGGGGAGACGCGGACCAATCAGAGCTCCATCTCAGTTACGGGTAAGGCTGACTGGTGTTGATGTGCTAGTGCATATGTAGTGGTTTGGGGAACTATGTCTGTGATGACGAGCCTGCCTAACGTAGGAGCTGCTGGGGGTCAGCCTGCCTAACGTAGGAGCTGCTGGGGGTCAGCCTGCCTAACGTAGGAGCTGCTGGGGATCAGCCTGCCTAACGTAGGAGCTGCTGGGGGTCAGCCTGCCTAACGTAGGAGCTGCTGGGGGTCAGCCTGCCTAACGTAGGAGCTGCTGGGGGTCAGCCTGCCTAACGTAGGAGCTGCTGGGGGTCAGCCTGCCTAACGTAGGAGCTGCTGGGGTTCAGCCTGCCTAACGTAGGAGCTGCTGGGGGTCAGCCTGCCTAACGTAGGAGCTGCTGGGGGTCAGCCTGCCTAACGTAGGTGCTGCTGGGGGTCAGCCTGCCTAACGTAGGAGCTGCTGGGGGTCAGCCTGCCTAACGTAGGAGCTGCTGGGGGTCAGCCTGCCTAACGTAGGAGCTGCTGGGGGTCAGCCTGCCTAACGTAGGAGCTGCTGGGGGTCAGCCTGCCTAACGTAGGAGCTGCTGGGGCGTCCCAAATGCAGTAAAAAAATGTACCAGCGTGATCAGAGTGCGAGCCATTTTATCCTGGTGTTCTGGGTTTGAGCCGCGACTGGACATCTTGGAAATAGAAACAGAGTTCCATTTAAATGAATAGGAGCGTCTCGCACTAAATGAATAGGAGCGTCTCGCACTAAATGAATAGGAGCGTCTCGCACTAAATGAATAGGAGCGTCTCGCACTAAATGAATAGGAGCGTCTCGCACTAAATGAATAGGAGCGTCTCGCACTCAATGAATAGGAGCGTCTCGCACTCAATGAATAGGAGCGTCTCGCACTCAATGAATAGGAGCGTCTCGCACTCAATGAATAGGAGCGTCTCGCACTCAATGAATAGGAGCGTCTCGCACTCAATGAATAGGAGCGTCTCGCACTCAATGAATAGGAGCGTCTCGCACTCAATGAATAGGAGCGTCTCGCACTCAATGAATAGGAGCGTCTCGCACTCAATGAATAGGAGCGTCTCGCACTCAATGAATAGGAGCGTCTCGCACTCAATGAATAGGAGCGTCTCGCACTCAATGAATAGGAGCGTCTCGCACTCAATGAATAGGAGCGTCTCGCACTCAATGAATAGGAGCGTCTCGCACTCAATGAATAGGAGCGTCTCGCACTCAATGAATAGGAGCGTCTCGCACTCAATGAATAGGAGCGTCTCGCACTCAATGAATAGGAGCGTCTCGCACTAAATGAATAGGAGCGTCTCGCACTCAATGAATAGGAGCGTCTCAACTAAAAATCGAATCAAATGTAATTTGTCACATGCGCAGAATACAACAGGTGTACACTTCACTCTGAAATGCTTACCTACCAACCCTTTCCCAACAATGCAGAGTTAAAAAGTAAGAACATTTGCAAATAGAAAATAGTAACACAATAAATAACAGAAAATAAGGCTATATACAAGGAGGACCAGTACCCCTGTAGTATTATAATAATGAGGCTATATACAAGGAGTACCAGTACTCCTGTAGTATTATAATAATGAGGCTATATACAAGGAGGACCAGTACTCCTGTAGTATTATAATAATGAGGCTATATACAAGGAGGACCAGTACTCCTGTAGTATTATAATAATGAGGCTATATACAAGGAGGACCAGTGCCTCTGTAGTATTATAATAATGAGGCTATATACAAGGAGGACCAGTACCCCTGTAGTATTATAATAATGAGGCTATATACAAGGAGGACCAGTACTCCTGTAGTATTATAATAATGAGGTTATATACAAGGAGGACCAGTACTCCTGTAGTATTATAATAATGAGGCTATATACAAGGAGGACCAGTACTCCTGTAGTATTATAATAATGAGGCTATATACAAGGAGGACCAGTACTCCTGTAGTATTATAATAATGAGGCTATATACAAGGAGCACCAGTACTCCTGTAGTATTATAATAATGAGGCTATATACAAGGAGGACCAGTACTCCTGTAGTATTATAATAATGAGGTTATATACAAGGAGGACCAGTACTCCTGTAGTATTATAATAATGAGGCTATATACAAGGAGTACTAGTACCCCTGTAGTATTATAATAATGAGGCTATATACAAGGAGTACCAGTACTCCTGTAGTATTATAATAATGAGGCTATATACAAGGAGGACCAGTACTCCTGTAGTATTATAATAATAAGGCTATATACAAGGAGGACCAGTACTCCTGTAGTATTATAATAATGATGCTGTATACAAGTAGTACCAGTACTCCTGTAGTATTATAATAATGAGGCTATATACAAGGAGTACCAGTACTCCTGTAGTATTATAATAATGAGGCTATATACAAGGAGTACTAGTACCCCTGTAGTATTATAATAATGAGGCTATATACAAGGAGTACTAGTACCCCTGTAGTATTATAATAATGAGGCTATATACAAGGAGTACCAGTACTCCTGTAGTATTATAATAATGAGGCTATATACAAGGAGGACCAGTACCCCTGTAGTATTATAATAATGAGGCTATATACAAGGAGTACCAGTACTCCTGTAGTATTATAATAATGAGGCTATATACAAGGAGGACCAGTACTCCTGTAGTATTATAATAATAAGGCTATATACAAGGAGTACCAGTACTCCTGTAGTATTATAATAATGAGGCTATATACAAGGAGTACTAGTACCCCTGTAGTATTATAATAATGAGGCTATATACAAGGAGTACCAGTACTCCTGTAGTATTATAATAATGAGGCTATATACAAGGAGGACCAGTACCCCTGTAGTATTATAATAATGAGGCTATATACAAGGAGGACCAGTACTCCTGTAGTATTATAATAATGAGGTTATATACAAGGAGGACCAGTACCCCTGTAGTATTATAATAATGAGGCTATATACAAGGAGTACTAGTACCCCTGTAGTATTATAATAATGAGGCTATATACAAGGAGGACCAGTACCCCTGTAGTATTATAATAATGAGGCTATATACAGTGAGGGAAAAAAGTATTTGATCCCCTGCTGATTTTGTACATTTGCCCACTGACAAAGAAATTATCAGTCTAATTTTAATGGTAGGTTTATTTGAACAGTGAGAGACAGAATAACAACAAAAATATCCAGAAAAACGCATGTCAATAATGTTATAAATTGATTTGCATTTTAATGAGAAAAATAAGTATTTGACCCCCTCTCAATCAGAAAGATTTCTGGCTCCCAGGTGTCTTTTATACAGGTAACGAGCTGAGATTAGGAGCACACTCTTAAAGGGAGTGCTCCTAATCTCAGTTTGTTACCTGTATAAAAGACACCTGTCCACAGAAGCAATCAATCAATCAGATTCCAGACTCTCCACCATGGCCAAGACCAAAGAGCTCTCCAAGGATGTCAGGGACAAGATTGTAGACCTACACAAGGCTGGAATGGGCTACAAGACCATCGCCAAGCAGCTTGGTGAGAAGGTGACAACAGTTGGTGCGATTATTCGCAAATGGAATAAACACAAAAGAACTGTCAATCTCCCTCAGCCTGGGGCTCCATGCAAGTTCTCACCTCGTGGAGTTGCAATGATCATGAGAACGGTGAGGAATCAGCCCAGAACTACACGGATGATCTTGTCAATGATCTCAAGGCAGCTGGGACCATAGTCACCAAGAAACCAATTGGTAACACACTACGCCGTGAAAGACTGAAATCCTGCAACGCCCGCAAGGCCCCCCTGCTCAAGAAAGCACATATACATGCCCGTCTGAAGTTTGCCAAAGAACATCTGAATGATTCAGAGGACAACTGGGTGAAAGTGTTGTGGTCAGATGAGACCTAAATGGAGCTCTTTGGCATCAACTCAACTCGCCGTGTTTGGAGGAGGAGGAATGCTGCCTATGACCCCAAGAACACCATCCCCACCGTCAAACATGGAGGTGGAAACATTATGCTTTAGGGGTGTTTTTCTGCTAAGGGGACAGGACAACTTCACCGCATCAAAGGGACGATGGACGGGGCCATGTACCGTCAAATCTTGGGTGAGAACCTCCTTCCCTCAGCCAGGGCATTGAAAATGGGTCGTGGATGGGTATTCCAGCATGACAATGACCCAAAACACACGGCCAAGGCAACAAAGGAGTGGCTCAAGAAGAAGCCCATTAAGGTCCTGGAGTGGCATAGCCAGTCTCCAGACATTTATCCCATAGAAAATCTGTGGAGGGAGCTGAAGGTTCGAGTTGCCAAACGTCAGCCTCGAAACCTTAATGACTTGGAGAAGATCTGCATAGAGGAGTGGGACAAAATCCCTCTTGAGATGTGTGCAAACCTGGTGGCCAACTACAAGAAACGTCTGACCTCTGTGATTGCCAACAAGGGTTTTGCCACCAAGTACTAAGTCATGTTTTGCAGAGGGGTCAAATACTTATTTCTCTCATTAAAATGCAAATCATTTTATAACATTTTTGACATGCGTTTTTCTGGATTTTTTGTTGTTGTTATTCTGTCTCTCACTGTTCAAATAAACCTACCATTAAAATTATAGACTGATCATTTCTTTGTCAGTGGGCAAACGTGCAAAATCAGCAGGGGATCAAATACTTTTTTCCCTCACTGTACAAGGAGTACTAGTACCCCTGTAGTATTATAATAATGAGGTTATATACAAGGAGTACAAGTACCCCTGTAGTATTATAATAATGAGGCTATATACAAGGAGGACCAGTACTCCTGTAGTATTATAATAATAAGGCTATATACAAGGAGGACCAGTACTCCTGTAGTATTATAATAATGAGGCTATATACAAGGAGTACTAGTACCCCTGTAGTATTATAATAATGAGGCTATATACAAGGAGGACCAGTACTCCTGTAGTATTATAATAATGAGGCTATATACAAGTAGTACCAGTACTCCTGTAGTATTATAATAATGAGGTTATATACAAGGAGTACTAGTACCCCTGTAGTATTATAATAATGAGGCTATATACAAGGAGTACCAGTACCCCTGTAGTATTATAATAATGAGGTTATATACAAGGAGTACTAGTACCCCTGTAGTATTATAATAATGAGGCTATATACAAGGAGTACCAGTACCCCTGTAGTATTATAATAATGAGGCTATATACAAGGAGGACCAGTACTCCTGTAGTATTATAATAATGAGGCTATATACAAGGAGGACCAGTACCCCTGTAGTATTATAATAATGATGCTGTATACAAGGAGTACTAGTACCCCTGTAGTATTATAATAATGAGGCTATATACAAGGAGGACCAGTACCCCTGTAGTATTATAATAATGAGGCTATATACAAGGAGTACCAGTACCTCTGTAGTATTATAATAATGAGGTTATATACAAGGAGTACCAGTACCCCTGTAGTATTATAATAATGAGGCTATATACAAGGAGGACCCGTACTCCTGTAGTATTATAATAATGAGGTTATATACAAGGAGGACCAGTACCCCTATAGTATTATAATAATGAGGCTATATACAAGGAGTACTGGTACTGAGTCAATGTGCAGGGGTATGAGGTAGTTGAGGTAATATGTACATGTAGGTAGGGGTAAAAGTGACTAGACAATCAGGATAGATAAGTGTCTATGTGTGTGTGTGGAGTCCAGTGAGTGTGCACAAAGCCAGTGTATAAGGCTCAATGCAAATAGTCCAAGTAACCATTTGATTACCTGTTCAGCAGTCATATGGTTTGGGGGTAGAAGCTGTTCAGGTACCTTTTAGTCCCAGACTTGGTGCTCCGGTACCGCTTGCCGTGCAGTAGCAGAGAGAACAGTCTATGGCTGGGGTATATAGGTCCTGGATGGCAGGGAGCTCAGCCCCAGTGATGTACTGGGCCGTCCGCACCACCCTCTGTAGCGTCCTTGTGATCGAGGGCGGTGCAGTTGCCATACCAAGCAGTGATGCAGCCAGTCAAGATGCCAAAGTTCTGCATCCAGTGTAGCAGGCAGTAAGACCTGAAGACTCTTCATGTCTGAATATCTAGGCTTTAGTTCAGTGAGCTACACAGTCTTGTTTGGTGTATCCACTCTCCAGGCCTGGCGGTGAACCCTTCAAGAGGTAGCTCGGTGGAGAAAGAGAGCAGGGAGTCTGCAGAGGAGGGCGAGAAGCCCCAGGATGGGAAAGGGTGAGTGCCTGGTCTAACTACCGTCAAACAGAAATACACTGTTAACCAGTCCAGCTCAAGTCAAGGTGATCAAAGAGTTTCATAGAGCAGGATCAAGAACTTAGTCTGCTAACAAATACTCAAATGTACTCTAATACAAAAATCAAGAGTTATTCCTCTGTGTGTGTGTGTCTGCCTGCCTGTCTGTATCTCTGTATGTCTCTCCCCACACAGGCCCAATATGGTGATCCACGTGTGTGACGAGGCTAAGAACCTGAAGCAGGACTTCATGTGTCCCCGTGACCTTCTGATCAACGAGATGCGTTACTTTGCTGAGTACCTCTCTGTTGACCCCCAGCGCTGGGAGGAGGTGGACATCTCTGTACACTGTGACGTGCAGATCTTCGACTGGCTCATGAACTACGTCAAGAGGCACAAAATGGCCATCGATGGCAACAATGACAAACCAAAGCTCGGTAAAGAATTTAATATATGCTCTCGCATCATACGTACTGTAGCTACATACACTGATGCTTGTACAATACTATACCATCACTTACCTGGGCCTGGCAAATGATAACCATGGAGACGCCAATGCTGTGTTCACCAATAGTGGTGTGCTTGTTGCTTGGCCTGGCAGTGTGTTTGGTCGGTATGTGGTGTTTGTTGGTTGTGTGCTAACATTGGTTGGTTACGTGGTGTTTGTTGGTTGTGTGGTTACAGAGCCCAGCAATGTGATCTCGATCCTCATCTCCTCCGAGTTCTTGAAGATGGACACGTTAGTAAGTGTTGTAATGGAGGGAACTGGGCTGCTATGCCGGTTCCCATGTAGCGTACGTTTCGGGGGCCCTGGTTTTCTGTTGTAGCTGAAGAACCAACGCAAAGTGGCTGAACTGACATTGGGGAAAAAGGCTATTTGGGAACCTTTTACAACAAAATAAAATATTTTGGACCGATTTAATTTAAAAAAATAAATATTTAAATGTTTTTTTTTTTTTGGGGGGGCGAGGAGTGAAACTTCTCACTTCGCCTCTTCCTCTCTGCTACAGTAAATGAACCAGCAAGGTTTTGTTGGTCGTTGAATAAAATAGCACTCAAGAAAAAAACTGAAAACCAATAAGCTAATTAGGCAAATAGGCTTCACTCTTCACTTTAGTCTCAAACAGAAAACGAAGGGCCTTTGGAACGCTTCACTTCCTGTTGCATGGTTACCATTACAATTGTTTTTAGAATTGTAACATGTTACTTTTATTGCAAGTAAGTGACACATGACTTCCAAGGCATTGAACAAACTCAATGACCTATTTAAGTTGACCTGTCTTTCAGCTGGAGGAGTGTATAGCACTGTACTGTCACATGTTGACCTCTCATAGGTGGAGGAGTGTATACTGTACTGTCACCTGTTGACCTCTCATAGGTGGAGGAGTGTATTCAGTCACATGTTGACCTCTCATAGGTGGAGGAGTGTATACTGTACTGTCACCTGTTGACCTCTCATAGGTGGAGGAGTGTATACTGTACTGTCACATGTTGACCTCTCATAGGTGGAGGAGTGTATACTGTACTGTCACATGTTGACCTCTCATAGGTGGAGGAGTGTATACTGTACTGTCACCTGTTGACCTCTCATAGGTGGAGGAGTGTATACTGTACTGTCACATGTTGACCTCTCATAGGAGGAGGAGTGTATACTGTACTGTCACATGTTGACCTCTCATAGGTGGAGGAGTGTATACTGTACTGTCACATGTTGACCTCTCATAGGTGGAGGAGTGTATTCAGTCACATGTTGACCTCTCATAGGTGGAGGAGTGTATAGCACTGTACTGTCACATGTTGACCTCTCATAGGTGGAGGAGTGTATACTGTACTGTCACATGTTGACCTCTCATAGGTGGAGGAGTGTATACTGTACTGTCACCTGTTGACCTCTCATAGGTGGAGGAGTGTATACTGTACTGTCACATGTTGACCTCTCATAGGTGGAGGAGTGTATACTGTACTGTCACATGTTGACCTCTCATAGGTGGAGGAGTGTATACTGTACTGTCACATGTTGACCTCTCATAGGTGGAGGAGTGTATACTGTACTGTCACATGTTGACCTCTCATAGGTGGAGGAGTGTATACTGTACTGTCACCTGTTGACCTCTCATAGGTGGAGGAGTGTATACTGTACTGTCACATGTTGACCTCTCATAGGTGGAGGAGTGTATACTGTACTGTCACATGTTGACCTCTCATAGGTGGAGGAGTGTATACTGTACTGTCACATGTTGACCTCTCATAGGTGGAGGAGTGTATACTGTACTGTCACATGTTGACCTCTCATAGGTGGAGGAGTGTATACTGTACTGTCACCTGTTGACCTCTCATAGGTGGAGGAGTGTATACTGTACTGTCACATGTTGACCTCTCATAGGTGGAGGAGTGTATACTGTACTGTCACCTGTTGACCTCTCATAGGTGGAGGAGTGTATACTGTACTGTCACATGTTGACCTCTCATAGGTGGAGGAGTGTATACTGTACTGTCACCTGTTGACCTCTCATAGGTGGAGGAGTGTATACTGTACTGTCACCTGTTGACCTCTCATAGGTGGAGGAGTGTATACTGTACTGTCACCTGTTGACCTCTCATAGGTGGAGGAGTGTATACTGTACTGTCACCTGTTGACCTCTCATAGGTGGAGGAGTGTATACTGTACTGTCACCTGTTGACCTCTCATAGGTGGAGGAGTGTATTCAGTCACATGTTGACCTCTCATAGGTGGAGGAGTGTATACTGTACTGTCACATGTTGACCTCTCATAGGTGGAGGAGTGTATACTGTACTGTCACATGTTGACCTCTCATAGGTGGAGGAGTGTATACTGTACTGTCACATGTTGACCTCTCATAGGTGGAGGAGTGTATACTGTACTGTCACATGTTGACCTCTCATAGGTGGAGGAGTGTATTCAGTACTGTCACAAGCACATGAGTGCCATCGTGGCCACACCCTGCAACATGAACTGCATCAACAGTAACCTGGCAGCGGACATCTCTGACCTCTTCAGCCACAACGAGGCAGACGACATCATGGACAGAAAAGACAAGTTCAAAAGGTAGACCTGATGATTTTGGTAGACCTGGTAGACAGATCATTCCGCTTCAGCCAACACCTTTCATTTCTCCCTTTCCTCAGTAAGTTATTCCAGAAGAAAATTGAGTGTCTCTTCGATCCTGACTATAAGAACCAGGACTCCCCAGGCAACGCATCAACCCTGTACAGGTGTGTGGCAGCTCTGGGATGCATTGCTTTGTCTGTCATTGGTCTTATTCATTTGGGCACACAACAGAAAACATTTGTAGTGTAGGTAGATCGCTACCTGTTTGGTCTGTTTTCTTCTGTTTGGTTCCCAATGAATACGACTCATGTTAACCTCGCCTAACCAACGAACTGCAACTTGTCTTTCCCAGGTGTGGTCTGTGCCTGAAACTGCTGACCAAGGACACAGAGAGGAAGATCTCCTGCATCCCAGGGAAGATCAACATCAACCCTCGAGGAGACATCACCTACACTCACAGCAGGTCCTGTACCACCCAGTTACACCTTGGTTGTGGGTTCGATGCCCTCTGTGGCCACCCATATGTAAAATGTAAGCGTGCATGACTGTAAAGGGTCTATCAGAGTACCATATTTGGACGCCATACGCACAGCCGTGTTCTAGAATATTGCAACGTTGGCTTTCATACTTTTTGATTTCTCAGCGCAGCTCAAGCAATTTCTCCAACTGTCAACACATTCAAATGAATAGAGGACGTGTACCGGAAAGTTGTTGGTTGGGATTTGTGGGGAGGTGCGTGCCCCCCGGATGATGTTCTCAGAGCTGCGTAGCTATGTCACAATGGGACCAACGCCTCTCAGCGTCTGTGGACTGTGATTTACGGTTAAGTCGCTTTGGATAAAAACTGATGCTATATGGCTTGTAATACTTGTGCTCTATCAAGAGACATCTTCACTGTTCTATGGATGTTTATAGTGATAAATGCTAAAGAAACCATGTCATTATTTGGTAAATATATTAGAGCTACAATTTACCATGTAATTTCAAAGTATATCCCAGGTAGTGTACTTAACAATAAAGCACAGTAAAACAGGATATCCGGCTCCAAGAACCAGTGAGACCAGTAATCTGTTTCTGTAGCGAGGCAGCATGGTGTAAAATCAAATCTTATTGGTCACATACACACGGTTAGCAGATGTTAATGCGAGTGTAGCGAAATGCTTGTGCTTCTAGTTCCGACAGTGCAGTAATATCTAACAAGTAATCTAACAAATTCCACAACAACTACCTAATACACACAAATCTATGACAAAGCGTCATAGACGAAATGCAATAGATGGTATAAAATACAGTATATACATATGAGATGAGTAATGCAAGATATGTAAACATCATTATTAAAGTGGCATTAATAAAGTGACTAGTGATCCATTTGTTAGGGTGGCCAATGATTTCAAGTCAGTATGTAGGCAGCAGCCTCTCTGTGTTAGTGATGGCTGTTTAACAGTCTGATGGCCTTGAGATAGAAGCTGTTTTTCAGTCTCTTGGTCCCAGCTTTGATGCACCTGTACTGACCTGGCCTTCTGGATGATATTGGGGTGAACAGGCAGTGGCTCGGGTGGTTGATGTCCTTGATGATCTTTTTGGCCTTCCTGTGACATTGGGTGATGTAGGTGTCCTGGAGGGCAGGTAGTTTGCCCCCGGTGATGCGTTGTGCAGACCTCACTACCCTCTGGAGAGCCCTGTCGGGTGTGGGCGGTGCAGTTGCCGTACCAGGCGGTGATACAGCCCAACAGGATGCTCTCGATTGTGCATCTAGAAGTTTGTAAGGGTTTTAGGTGACAAGCCTAATTCCTTCAGCCTCAATAATCTGTCTGTGTGGGTGGACCATTTTAAGTTTGTCTGTGATGTGTACGCAGAGGAACTTGAAACGTTCCACCTCCTCCACTGCTGTCCCGTCAGCGTGGATAGGGGGGTGCTCCCTCTGCTGTTACACCCCCTGAACAGGACACTAGTCTATCACCTCAGTACACCCCCAGGACAGGACACTAGTCTATCACCTCAGTACACCCCCAGGACAGGACACTAGTCTATCACCTCAGTACACCCCCTGGACAGGACACTAGTCTATCACCTCAGTACACCCCCAGGACAGGACACTAGTCTATCACCTCAGTACACCCCCAGGACAGGACACTAGTCTATCACCTCAGTACACCCCCAGGACAGGACACTAGTCTATCACCTCAGTACACCCCCAGGACAGGACACTAGTCTATCACCTCAGTACACCCCCAGGACAGGACACTAGTCTATCACCTCAGTACACCCCCAGGACAGGACACTAGTCTATCACCTCAGTACACCCCCTGGACAGGACACTAGTCTATCACCTCAGTACACCCCCTGGACAGGACACTAGTCTATCACCTCAGTACACCCCCTGGACAGGACACTAGTCTATCACAGGGCCTTACCCCCAATCTATCTCCTTAATGCTGAGTTCCAAGCAGAACTCCTGACCTTCCAATCTCAGGGTGGACACTGAGTTGGTTCCAAGGACCAGGCTGGCCAACATTGTTTTGTGGTGGAGCTGCTTTGAGAAACATGGACAGAATAAAGGAGAGTCATTTCTATCACTACCTGTGGTCTGTAGGCAGAAGAGATGGGAGGTCCATGATTACATGACAGGACTGTATGAGGAGCTGAAGTCCTGGGTGCTGGTCTACTGGAGGATCTGGGGAACCATCAACCACCTCACCTGCTCCCACTGCCAACAGGTAGGGGGGGGGGGGGGCTGTCAACCACCTCACCTGCTCCCACTGCCAACAGGTAGGGGGGGGGGGGGCTGTCAACCACCTCACCTGCTCCCACTGCCAACAGGTAGGGGGGGGGGGGGGGCTGTCAACCACCTCACCTGCTCCCACTGCCAACAGGTAGGGGGGGGGGGGGGCTGTCAACCACCTCACCTGCTCCCACTGCCAACAGGTAGGGGGGGGGGCTGTCAACCACCTCACCTGCTCCCACTGCCAACAGGTAGGGGGGGGGGGGCTGTCAACCACCTCACCTGCTCCCACTGCCAACAGGTGGGGGGGGGGGGGCTGTCAACCACCTCACCTGCTCCCACTGCCAACAGGTAGGAGTGCAGGTTTGCGTGTGTTCATGCATACTCCAGACAAAACCGTGTGTATTTGTGTCTCCAGACGTTTGTGTGTGCAGAGCTGTCCCACTGTCGGTATCACCCAGAGGTTGTGTTGTACCCGGGCATGGGGACAGAGCAGGGCTGGCACGGGACGGGCATCTACCCCTGCTGCAACCAGAGGACGCTACGCTTTGACCCCACCGGCATTCCCAAGGTAGGAACATACTCTCACACTGACCCCACCGGCATTCCCAAGGTAGGAACACACTCTCACACTGACCCCACCGGCATTCCCAAGGTAGGACCACACTCTCACACTGACCCCACCGGCATCCCCAAGGTAGGATCACACTCTCACACTGACCCCACCGGAATTCCCAAGGTAGGAACACACTCACACTGACCCCACCGGCATTCCCAAGGTAGGAACACACTCTCACACTGACCCCACCGGCAATCCCAAGGTAGGAACACACTCTCACACTGACCCCACCGGCATTCCCAAGGTAAGATCACACTGACCCCACCGGCATTCCCAAGGTAGGAACATACTCTCACACTGACCCCACCGGCTATCCCAAGGTAGGAACACACTCACACTGACCCCACCGGCGGCATACCCATGGTAGGAACACACTCACACTGACCCCACCGGTGGCATACCCATGGTAGGATCACACTCACACTGACCCCACAGGCGGAATACCCATGGTAGGAACACACTCACACTGACCCCACCGGCGGCATACCCATGGTAGGAACACACTCACACTGACCCCACAGGCCATCCCAAGGTAGGACCACACACTCACACACTGACCCCACCGGCATTCCCAAGGTAGGACCACACTCACACTGACCCCACCGGCTTTCCCAAGGTAGGACCACACTCACACTGACCCCACCGGCACCCCAAGGTAGGAACAGACTCACACTGACCCCACCGGCATCCCAAGGTAGGACCACACTGACCCCACCGGCGGCATACCCATGGTAGGAACACACTCACACTGACCCCACCGGCGGCATACCCATGGTAGGACCACACTCACACTGACCCCACCGGCGGCATACCCATGGTAGGAAAACACTCACACTGACCCTACAGGCGGAATACCCATGGTAGGATCACACTCACACTGACCCCACAGGCGGAATACCCATGGTAGGAACACACTCTCACACTGACCCCACCGGCAATCCCATGGTAGGAACACACTCACATACTGACCCCACCGGCATTCCCAAGGTAGGAACACACTCTCACACTGACCCCACCGGCATCCCCAAGGTAGTGACCACACACTCACACACTGACACCACCGGCATTCCCAAGGTAGGACCACACTCACACTGACCCCACCGGCTCTCCCTAGGTAGGACCACACTCACACTGACCCCACCAGCATCCCACGGTAGGACCATACTGACCCCACCGGCAACCCAAGGTAGGACCACACTCACACTGACCCCACCAGCATCCCACGGTAGGACCATACTGACCCCACCGGCAACCCAAACACTCACACTGACCCTACAGGCGGAATACCCATGGTAGGATCACACTCACACTGACCCCACAGGCGGAATACCCATGGTAGGAACACACTCTCACACTGACCCCACCGGCATCCCCAAGGTATGACCACACACTCACACACTGACCCCACCGGCTTTCCCAAGGTAGGACCACACTCACACTGACCCCACCGGCTCTCCCTAGGTAGGACCACACTCACACTGACCCCACCGGCTCTCCCTAGGTAGGACCACACTCACACTGACCCCACCGGCGGCATACCCATGGTAGGAACACACTCACACTGACCGGCGGCATACCCATGGTAGGACCACACTCACACTGACCCCACCGGCGGCATACCCATGGTAGGAAAACACTCACACTGACCCTACAGGCGGAATACCCATGGTAGGATCACACTCACACTGACCCCACAGGCGGAATACCCATGGTAGGAACACACTCTCACACTGACCCCACCGGCAATCCCAAGGTAGGAACACACTCTCACACTGACCCCACCGGCTATCCCAAGGTAGGATCACACTCACACTGACCCCACCGGCGGCATACCCATGGTAGGAACACACTCACACTGACCCCACCGGCGGCATACCCATGGTAGGAACACACTCACACTGACCCCACCGGCGGCATACCCATGGTAGGAACACACTCACATACTGACCCCACCGGCATCCCCAAGGTATGACCACACACTCACACACTGACCCCACCGGCATTCCCAAGGTAGGACCACACTCACACTGACCCCACCGGCTCTCCCTAGGTAGGACCACACTCACACTGACCCCACCGGCACCCCAAGGTAGGAACAGACTCACACTGACCCCACCAGCATCCCAAGGTAGGACCACACTGACCCCACCGGCAACCCAAGGTAGCCCCACACTGACCCCACCAGCATTCCCAAGGTAGGAACACACTCTGACACTGACCCCACCGGCATTCCCAAGGTAGGATCACACTCTCACACTGACCCCACCGGCATTCCCAAGGTAGGACCACACTCTCACACTGACCCCACCGGAATTCCCAAGGTAGGAACACACTCACACTGACCCCACCGGCATTCCCAAGGTAGGAACACACTCACACTGACCCCACCGCCAGCCCAAGGTAGGACCACACTTTCACACTGACCCCACCAGCATTCCAAAGGTAGGAACACACTCTCACACTGACCCCACCGGCATTCCAAGGTAGGATCACACTCTCACACTGACCCCACCGGAATTCCCAAGGTAGGAACACACTCACACTGACCCCACCGGCATTCCCAAGGTAGGAACACACTCTCACACTGACCCCACCGGCAATCCCAAGGTAGGAACACACTCTCACACTGACCCCACCGGCATTCCCAAGGTAAGATCACACTGACCCCACCGGCATTCCCAAGGTAGGAACATACTCTCACACTGACCCCACCGGCTATCCCAAGGTAGGAACACACTCACACTGACCCCACCGGCGGCATACCCATGGTAGGATCACACTCACACTGACCCCACCGGCGGCATACCCATGGTAGGAACACACTCACACTGACCCCACCGGCGGAAACACCATGGTAGGATCACACTCACACTGACCCCACAGGCGGAATACCCATGGTAGGATCACACTCACACTGACCCCACAGGCGGAATACCCATGGTAGGATCACACTCACACTGACCCCACCGGCGGCATACCCATGGTAGGAACACACTCACACTGACCCCACAGGCGGAATACCCATGGTAGGAACACACTCACACTGACCCCCCCGGCGGCATACCCATGGTAGGAACACACTCACACTGACCCCACCGGCGGCATACCCATGGTAGGAACACACTCACACTGACCCCACCGGTGGCATACCCATGGTAGGATCACACTCACACTGACCCCACAGGCGGAATACCCATGGTAGGAACACACTCACACTGACCCCACAGGCCATCCCAAGGTAGGACCACACACTCACACACTGACCCCACCGGCATTCCCAAGGTAGGACCACACTCACACTGACCCCACCGGCTTTCCCAAGGTAGGACCACACTCACACTGACCCCACCGGCACCCCAAGGTAGGAACAGACTCACACTGACCCCACCGGCATCCCAAGGTAGGACCACACTCACACTGACCCCACCGGCTTTCCCAAGGTAGGACCACACTCACACTGACCCCACCGGCACCCATGGTAGGAACACACTCACACTGACCCCACCGGCGGCATACCCATGGTAGGAACACACTCTCACACTGACCCCACCGGCAATCCCAAGGTAGGAACACACTCTCACACTGACCCCACCGGCATTCCCAAGGTAGGATCACACTCTCACACTGACCCCACCGGCTATCCCAAGGTAGGATCACACTCACACTGACCCCACCGGCGGCATACCCATGGTAGGAACACACTCACACTGACCCCACCGGCGGCATACCCATGGTAGGAACACACTCACACTGACCCCACCGGCGGCATACCCATGGTAGGAACACACTCACACTGACCCCACCGGCGGCATACCCATGGTAGGATCACACTCACACTGACCCCACAGGCGGAATACCCATGGTAGGATCACACTCACACTGACCCCACCGGCAGAATACCCATGGTAGGAACACACTCACACTGACCCCACAGGCGGAATACCCATGGTAGGATCACACTCACACTGACCCCACCGGCGGCATACCCATGGTAGGAACACACTCACACTGACCCCACAGGCGGAATACCCATGGTAGGATCACACTCACACTGACCCCACAGGCGGAATACCCATGGTAGGATCACACTCACACTGACCCCACAGGCGGAATACCCATGGTAGGATCACACTCACACACACTTGGAGTTGTGAGGTGACCATGCTTTGAATAGTTTGCATCTCACACAATACATATTTTACACATTTCACACTTGAATCTTGTCAAAACGGTGTGTGTGTATCTCAGGGCTGTAAGATGCAGGACCACATAGTGAATGCGTCAGACAGTGGAGACTGTACTGGGGACCACCAGGTAAACTCAGCCCAGACCAGACTACTCAACGACCTGCTACTACACAGAGAGACAGTGTGTGTACCCAACACACCCCTACCAGAGACAGGGTAAGAAACTGTTTGGGTGTGTATTTTTGTATCTTATGATAGGTTTTGCGTTTAGTGATCCCCTGTTCTCTCTCTGTGTATCTATGTGCCAGGCCTCTAGACTCCCCCTCCAGTGGTTCGGAGAGGGGGGAGAGGGGGGAGAGAGGGGAGCGAGTACTGGACTGTGACATCCTGGTAGACCCGGGGCTTCAGAGAGTAGAGGGCACCACTGTGAGTTTACATCTATCTATCTATTTATTTATTTATTTATCCAGGCAAGTCAATTGAGATCAAATTCATACTCACAACTAGAATGATACGTTTTAAGAAAGTTTAGTGTGCTTGCTCAAACTTATTTACAATGACAAGCAGACCTCATTGATATACCTATCTGGCTACACATCTGTCTACTAGCTACATTACTGCAGAACATCTGATTTTAAACCCAAACGTAACCACACTGCTAACCCTAATGCATATAATCAAACAAAACCTTAAATGAAGACCAAAAAGCCCATTTTTGTTTTAAAGAATTTTTACGATATAGACAATTTTGACTTTGCAGCTGGCCCATCTTCGGAAATCACTCAGTTCTGCCTCCAGGGCAAGATTGACGACAATAAAGGTCGACCAGCGCTTGATTTGTGGAGTCATAGATATGCCTGTAGTCTAACTCAACCTATTTGAAATAGATAGACTATAGTCTAACTAACTCAACCTATTTGAAATAGATAGACTATAGTCTAACTAACTCAACCTATTTGAAATAGATAGACTATAGTCTAACTAACTCAACCTATTTGAAATAGATAGACTATAGTCTAACTAACTCAACCTATTTGAAATAGATAGACTATAGTCTAACTAACTCAACCTATTTGAAATAGATAGACTATAGTCTAACTAACTCAACCTATTTGAAATAGATAGACTATAGTCTAACTAACTCAACCTATTGCTTTGCAGTTTTCCCTGTTGAAAAACTGGAGCCGGCAACTGGTATGATCAACGTTTTGTTTCCAAATGTAATTGTGCTGCAGTGTGTGTGTCCGTGTTTGTGTGTATATGATGTGACATATTACAGTAGTGACATAGTATACCTTTGTACCAGCTGAACCAGCAGAAGCCTGAGGGCCAATCTGTTTGTGCTGTCATGCCAACTCCTCATGCTTAGTTAATGAGCTGTGGTGTTAGGCTAGACACCAAACAGATCTGGGACCAGGCTATCTAAACCCTGATATGCCCTCCTCTGCCCTGTGTCAGAGGCAGCAGACGCTGCTGTCTGAGGATGAGGAGTATACCACGGGGTCAGAGGTCACTGAGGATGAGGTGGGGGATGAAGAGGAGGCCAGCAAGAAACAAGGTAGAGTAATTAGGCTCTCTGATTGGTTTATACTCTAATTGGAAAAACTGTATGGCTGAGAGGGGTGAGGCAAAGGGAAAAGCAAATCTGTCTGACAACACAGTAGACTGGTAAACATACAGTAAATATAGAAATCACTAAACTAAAAGAAGAAACTATACTATGGAAAAAAAGAACCTCTGGAGTACATTTAATGAAATTCGAGACAAAAAACAGCAAACTCATCTGTTATTGCGGCAGATGGCTTGTTCATAACCAATCCCTTTAATATTACCAACCACTTGAATATTTTTTTGTTGACAAGATTAGAAAATGTAGGCATGACATACATACATAATGGGTCAAATAATGAAAGACGAGCACTGTAGTTTTTAGTTCCACAAAGTGGGTGTGGAAGAGGTGAACAAAATGGCTGCTAATCTATAAATAAGGACAAACCACCTGGTACCGACAACCTGGATGGTAAATTACTGAGGTTGGTAGAGGAATACATTGTGACTCCTGTTGGCCACATCTTCAGTTTAAGCCTAGAAGATGGTATGCCCTCAGAGGGGGGGGCAAAGGTCATTCAGCTACCCAAGATTAGCAGAGCACCCTTTTAATGGTTCAAACAGCCAATCAATCAGTCTGTTACAAGTGCTTAGCAAACCTTTGGAAAAAATTGTGTTTGATCAAATACAAAGTTATTTTACAGAAAACTAATTAACAACAGACTTTCAACATGCTTTTAAGGAAGGGCACTCAACATGCTTGGCACTGACACAAATTACTGATGCTTGGCTAAAATAAATTGATAGAAGATTGTGCGAGCTGCTCTGTTAGACTTCAGTGCAGCTTTTGATGTCATTGATCGTAACCTATTGCTGAAAAAAACATGGGTGTTATGGATTTGCTTCCTCTGCCTTATTATGGATTGAGAGTTACCTATCTAATAGAACACAGAGGGTTTTTGTAAATGGAAGCCTCTCATGAAAATTCAGTTGAGTGTGGTGTTCCGCAGGGCAGCCGACTAGGGCCATTATTGTTTTCTATTTTTACTAATGACCTTCCACTGACTTTGAATAAAGCCTGTGTGTCTATGTACGCTGACGACTCAACCATGTAGATGTCGGCTGCAACAGTAAAATAAATAACAGACACCCTTAACATAGAGCTCCAGTCAGTTTTAGAATGGATAACTAGCAATAGGCTGGTGCTAAATATAAAAAAATATGTAAAGCATCGTTTTTGGGACACATCACTCTCTCAACGCTAAACCTCATTTAGATCTGTTATTGAATAATGTGGCGATTTAGCAAGTTAAGGAGACTAAACTGCTGGGTGTCACTCTAGATAGCAAGCTGTCATCAAAACATATAGACTAAATGGTTGCTAAAATGGGATGAGGTCTGTCCGTGATAGGGCGTTGCTCTGCCTTGACATCTCAGTCGACCAGACAGGTTCTACAGGACCTAGTTTTGTGGCACCTGGACTACTGCCCAGCTGTGTGGTCATGTGCGGCAAAGAAGGACGTAGGTAAATTGCAGTTGGTCCAGAACAAAACAGCAAGTATCGCACTTTGATGTACACAGAGGGCAAGTGTCAGTAACATGCATGCCAATCTCTCCTGGCTCAAAGTTGAGGAGAGATTGACTGCGTCACTATTGATCTTTGTGTTGAAGGTACAGACCTGTCTGTTCAAGCAGTTGGCACACAGTTCAGACACTCATCTGTACAACATAAGACATGCAGCCAGAGATCTCTTCAACAGTCTCCAGGTCCAGAACAGAGGCTGGGAAACACACAGTATTAAATAGAACCATGACTACATGGAACTCTCTGGTAACCCAGGTAACTCAAGCTAGCAATAAAACCAGATTCAAAAACCAGATGAAGAACACCTTACATCACAAAGGGGCCTGTGAAGAGACACAGCCATTTCATATTTATTGTATTGTAAATTGCACTGTACTATGGATTAGACCTAGATATTGTGTGTATGTACTGATATGTGGGCTGTGTGTGGCCTTTAAAATGTAGTTCAGTCCTTGACTAATAATGTTCTGTATTATTTCATGTGGACCCCAGGAAGAGTAGCAGATGCTTTGGCAGTGGCTAATGGGGATCCTAATAAATGCCAATTACCAAAGAGGCTTTGAAATGGGGGGGGGGTGATGAGATTGTATGAGAAGGTCAGAGGGGAGGGACCTCTGACCTCATCTAATGGGTTTTGAGGAGGAGGCGAGGAATCAAATCGAGATTCTCCCTATGTCATAAGACCACACAGTATGTTATGATGAATCCCCACTATAGCCAGCAGATGGCAGTACCTTATTGGTGCATGGGCTGCTCATTTTGAAATTGCATTGGGTTTGTATACATTTTGATATCTGTCTGCAGCTATGAGCTATCGGTTGTAATTGAATCATGAATGTATGTGTACACTGCTTATGGTTGTAACAACATATGGGTTTTCTATGTGTTCATTGTTAGCTGCTAAGAAGGCCAGGAAGATGAGCAAACCTCTGAAGAGGCAGATGTCTTCACCTAATTTCCACCGCAAAGACAAAGCAGTGGACAAAGTGAGTGTACTTCACTCGTTTACCTGACACTTAAATAATTGCAATTTAATTACTTTTCCAAATTCTGCTGGTTGTTTACAGACCCCTTCGAGGGACAACACTCCATTCAGGTGAGCTCAACTTCATCAACTACATGCTTCTTCATCTATTTCATCACTGTATCTATGTTTGAAATTGTCTGTGTTTCCAGAGTGAGTGCCCAGAAGAGTAAATGGGACAGCTCTCGCTCCATTCGCTACAACCAAGATGCCCAAAGAGAGGAAGGTAACACGGGTCTCAGTTAACTTTGTGTGTGCGTGTGTTACGATAGATGTGTGCATTCTAATTGTCCTCTCTCTCCCCTCCCTCCCTCTTTCTCTCTCCCTGTCCCCAGACCAGCGGCGTATGGTGGAGATCATTGGCCATCTGACTAAGATTAGGTTTGGAGATCAGGAACAGAGAAAGTCCAAGGACACTAAAGAGGTGTGTTTTACTGAGTCGATTACACCTTTGTTTTTAGTAGGGGATAAAACACTAGAAAGTTGAAACATGAAACTGTCTTCATTTACATTGTGTGTGTATAGTGTAGTTATCACTGGTGTACCCCCCCACCCCCTGTTGTGGTTGTATAATGTGTAGTTGTGGTTGTATAATGTGTAGTTGTGGTTGTATAATTTGTGGTTGTATAATGTGTGGTTGTATAATGTGTGGTTGTGTAATCGTGGTTGTATAATGTGTGGTTGTATAATGTGTGGTTGTGTAATTTGTGGTTGTGGTTGTATAATGTGTAGTTGTGGTTGTATAATGTGTAGTTGTGGTTGTATAATTTGTGGTTGTATAATGTGTGGTTGTGTAATCGTGATTGTATAATGTGTGGTTGTATAATGTGTGGTTGTGTAATTTGTGGTTGTGGTTGTATAATGTGTGGTTGTATAATGTGTGGTTGTGTAATTTGTGGTCGTGGTTGTATAATGTGTGGTTGTGTAATTTGTGGTCGTGGTTGTATAATGTGTGGTTGTGTAATTTGTGGTCGTGGTTGTATAATGTGTGGTTGTGTAATTTGTGGTCGTGGTTGTATAATGTGTGGTTGTATAATGTGTGGTTGTGTAATTTGTGGTCGTGGTTGTATAATGTGTGGTTGTATAATGTGTGGTTGTGTAATCGTGGTTGTATAATGTGTGGTTGTGTCATTTGTGGTTGTGGTTGTGGTTGTATAATGTGTGGTTGTATAATGTGTGGTTGTGTAATTTGTGGTCGTGGTTGTATAATGTGTGGTTGTATAATGTGTGGTTGTGTAATTTGTGGTCGTGGTTGTATAATGTGTGGTTGTATAATGTGTGGTTGTGTAATGTGTGGTTGTGGTTGTATAATGTGTGGTTGTGTAATTTGTGGTCGTGGTTGTATAATGTGTGGTTGTATAATTTGTGGTCGTGGTTGTATAATGTGTGGTTGTATAATGTGTGGTTGTATAATTTGTGGTCGTGGTTGTATAATGTGTGGTTGTATAATGTGTGGTTGTATAATGTGTGGTCGTGGTTGTATAATGCGTGGTTGTATAATGCGTGGTTGTATAATGCGTGGTTGTATAATTTGTGGTTGTATAATGTGTGGTTGTGTAATGTGTGGTTGTGTAATTTGTGGTCATGGTTGTATAATGTGTGGTTGTGTAATGTGTGGTTGTGTAATGTGTGGTTGTGGTTGTATAATGTGTGGTTGTATAATGTGTGGTTGTGTAATGTGTGGTTGTGTAATTTGTGGCTGTGGTTGTATAATGTGTGGATGTGGTTGTATAATGTGTGGTTGTATAATTTGTGGTCGTGGTTGTATAATGTGTGGTTGTGATTGTATAATGTGTGGTTGTATAATTTGTGGTCGTGGTTGTATAATGTGTGGTTGTATAATGTATGGTTGTATAATGTGTGGTTGTATAATTTGTGGTCGTGGTTGTGTAATTTGTGGTCATGGTTGTATAATGTGTGGTTGTGTAATTTGTGGTTGTGTAATGTGTGGTTGTGTAATGTGTGGTTGTGGTTGTATAATGTGTGGTTGTGTAATGTGTGGTTGTGTAATTTGTGGTCGTGGTTGTATAATGTGTGGCTGTGGTTGTATAATGTGTGGATGTGGTTGTATAATGTGTGGTTGTATAATTTGTGGTCGTGGTTGTATAATGTGTGGTTGTGGTTGTATAATGTGTGGTTGTATAATTTGTGGTCGTGGTTGTATAATGTGTGGTTGTATAATGTATGGTTGTATAATGTGTGGTTGTATAATTTGTGGTCGTGGTTGTATAATTTGTGGTCGTGGTTGTATAATGTGTGGTTGTATAATGTGTGGTTGTGGATGTATAATGTGTGGTTGTGTAATTTGTGGTCGTGGTTGTATAATGCGTGGTTGTATAATGTGTGGTTGTATAATGTGTGGTTGTATAATGTGTGGTTGTGTAATTTGTGGTCGTGGTTGTATAATGTGTGGTTGTATAATGTGTGGTTGTATAATTTGTGGTCGTGGTTGTATAATGTGTGATTGTATAATGTGTGGTTGTGGTTGTATAATGTGTGGTTGTATAATGTGTGGTTGTATAATTTGTGGTCGTGGTTGTATAATGTGTGGTTGTGGTTGTATAATGTGTGGTTGTGTAATTTGTGGTCGTGGTTGTATAATGCGTGGTTGTATAATGCGTGGTTGTATCATGTGTGGTTGTATAATGTGTGGTTGTATAATTTGTGGTTGTGGTTGTATAATGTGTGGTTGTATAATGTGTGGTTGTGTAATGTGTGGTTGTATAATGTGTGGTTGTGGTTGTATAATGTGTGGTTGTATAATTTGTGGTCGTGGTTGTATAATGTGTGGTTGTATAATGTGTGGTTGTGGTTGTATAATGTGTGGTTGTGTAATTTGTGGTCGTGGTTGTATAATGCGTGGTTGTATAATGCGTGGTTGTATCATGTGTGGTTGTATAATGTGTGGTTGTATAATTTGTGGTTGTGGTTGTATAATGTGTGGTTGTATAATGTGTGGTTGTGTAATGTGTGGTTGTATAATGTGTGGTTGTGTAATTTGTGGTCATGGTTGTATAATGTGTGGTTGTGTAATGTGTGGTTGTGGTTGTGTAATGTGTGGTTGTGGTTGTGTAATGTGTGGTTGTGTAATTTGTGGTTGTGTAATATGTGGTCGTGGTTGTATAATGTGTGGTTGTGTAATGTGTGGTTGTGTAATTTGTGGTCGTGGTTGTATAATGTGTGGTTGTATAATGTGTGGTTGTATAATTTGTGGTCGGGTTGTATAATGTGTGGTTGTGGTTGTATAATGTGTGGTTGTATAATTTGTGGTCGTGGTTGTATAATGTGTGGTTGTATAATGTGTGGTTGTGGTTGTATAATGTGTGGTTGTGTAATTTGTGGTCGTGGTTGTATAATGCGTGGTTGTATAATGTGTGGTTGTATAATGTGTGGTTGTATAATGCGTGGTTGTATAATTTGTGGTTGTATAATGTGTGGTTGTGTAATGTGTGGTTGTGTAATGTGTGGTTGTGTAATTTGTGGTCGTGGTTGTATAATGTGTGGTTGTATAATGTGTGGTTGTATAATTTGTGGTTGTGTAATCGTGGTTGTATAATGTGTGGTTGTGTAATTTGTGGTTGTGTAATTTGTGGTCGTGGTTGTGTAATGTGTGGTTGTGGTTGTATAATGTGTGGTTGTGTAATTTGTGGTCGTGGTTGTATAATGTGTGGTTGTGTAATTTGTGGTTGTGGTTGTATAATGTGTGGTTGTGTAATTTGTGGTCGTGGTTGTATAATGTGTGGTTGTGTAATGTGTGGTTGTGGTTATATAATGTGTGGTTGTATATTGTGTGGTTGTATAATGTGTGGATGTGGTTGTATAATGTGTGGTTGTATAATGTGTGGTTGTATAATGTGTGGATGTGGTTGTATAATGTGTGGTCGTGGTTGTATAATGTGTGGTTGTGTAATGTGTGGTTGTATAATTTGTGGTCGTGGTTTTATAATGTGTGGTTGTGTAATGTGTGGTTGTATAATGTGTAATCGTGGATATATAATGTGTGGTTGTATAATGTGTGGTTGTGTAATGTGTGGTCGTGGTTGTATAATGTGTGGTTGTATAATGTGTGGTTGTGTAATGTGTGGTTGTATAATTTGTGGTTGTGTAATTGTGGTTGTATAATGTGTAATCGTGGTTGTATAATGTGTAATCGTGGTTGTATAATTTGTGGTTGTGGTTGTATATTGTGTGGTTGTGGTTGTATAATGTGTGGTTGTATAATGTGTGGTTGTGGTTGTATAATGTGTGGTTGTATAATGTGTAATCGTGGTTGTATAATTTGTGGTTGTGTGATCATGGTTGTGATTGTTCCAGCGTGCAGCAGGGATCTACTCCAGGCTAGAGGCCCAGTTCAAGTCCTCCTCCCAGGTCAGCGGACGACAGAGTGGCCCTGAGAAAACCCTCAGGTACGTACACACACACACACACACACACACACACACACACACACACACACACACACACACACACACACACACACAGGCACATTGTCTAGCCCTACCCTCCTCTCTGTCTCCCCCTTTTCTGAATTAGTTGTCCCTCCTTTCTGTCTTTTAGAGTGAAGCCACGCGTCAGTCAAGCTCGGACCACATAGATATTGGAAAGAGGAGATGAAGGGAGAAGAGGAGGAAGACAGGGAGAAGAGGAGGAGGAGGGAGAAAGAAGAGGAAGGAGGGAGAGGAAGAGAGCAGAGGAGGAGAGAGAAGAGGAGGAAGAGATCCTCATGTGAGAACTCAGTGGAGCAAACTGACCCAAATGTGTACTGGCAACAGCTAACCCTCTCAACCCCACCTTGCGCCTGTTAATATTTGTGCCTGTATTCATAAAGAGCCTAAGAGTAGGAGTGCTGATCTAGGATCAGTTTGTCTTGTTAGAATATACTGAATGGACAGGGGAGACCTGATCCTAGATCAGCCCTCCTACTCTGAGACACTTGATAAATACAGGCCCTGGTCCTGCATTGGTCGTCTTTAGTTCAGGAGGCCTGGTTTTGCCGTAGGGCTTTCTAGCCCACTTAGAACCCAGTCCAGCCCGTCAGCCTGACTCAGGTAACTTTGTAACGATCACATCTCCTCCTACCTCCCATTAACTGTATATTACAATGCAATAGGTCACCTAGCTCTAAACCTGTATGCCATAGAATATAATCGACTTTAACATAGAAGCTACCTTGTGGTGAGTAATAGGAATGGTTAGCAGCAGGTAGATGATGGTGAATGAAATACCTGTTGCTGCTGTTTCTATATCTGTCTGTGTTGGCCGTATCTCACACTACTGGGACTAAGAGGACATGGGTGGACTAGCCAGTCAGAAATTAAAGTTACATTCCCACCATTTATCTGTGCCTGAGCTTCTTTTCAGTGTCTTGCATGAGGGTGCAGGTACATGGGCATTTTGTTCAGTTCAACTACTCTCCATTACATGTCATTATAATATCACAGAAGAAAATCAATCAGTTATTCTTTGTTTGTGGTAAGTTCTGTACACAGGTAATTAAAGTGGGTTCCCGAGTGACGCAGCGGTCTGAGGCACTGCATCTCAGTGCTAGAGGCATCACTACAGACCCTGGTTCCATTCCAGGCTGTATCACAACCGACCGGGATTGGGAGACCCATAGGGCGGCGCACAATTGACCCAGCGTCGTCTGGGTTAGGGTTTGGCCGGGGTAGGCCGTCAGTTATTTGTTTGTGGTAAGTTCTGTGCGCTGGTTATTATATTGTAATACAAGCTTTACTCATTCAACTCTAATAGAATCTAAAAATGCCATTATTGTCCATTAGATGGCAGCATTGTCTTTCACATTGACTACAGAACAGTTTCTGCCTGTCAAATCCACTTTACCCCACAGACCCCACCAAGGACACCACCTCACCTAGATTGCATGACATTGTTTTACTATTGGTTGTGCGGTTCATTCTGGCTGTCTTGATACATTCGAGACAAAGGGAGAATATGGGCTTTTGATAAGAAGGGTAACGCATATTATTAAAACCCTTAGACATTTTTTTACATTTTACATTTTAGTCATTTAGCAGACGCTCTTATCAAGAGCGACTTACAGTAGTGAATGCATACATTACATACATATTTTTTTTTTTTCTGTGCTGGCCCCCCGTGGGAATCGAACCCACAACCCTGGCGTTGCAAACACCATGCTCTACCAACTGAGCTACAGGGAAGGCCTAGTTAAATAAAAGACCTAAGCCCTTAAATCGCAATATCTACTAAGCGAACATATGGAATTGTTTTAAGATGGTCATAAAATGGATCATTTAGCCATTTGATTTGGAATTTTAGGATATATATAAAATAAAGAATTATTTTATGAAACATTGAATTTAGCCTTTACTGCTATAGCCAATAGAAACGCAATGAATAACACATTTGTACATGGCAAAAGAGACAGTCAGAAAATGCATAATAAGGTTTAAGTGTCTGTCCTATATCTCCGAGAGATAAAATAAAACTCTGGGAAATAAAACAAGTAGAACCCTGTTTGGTCACGTTGTTCATATTAGTTTGTCACGCAAATGGTTCGGGTTTTATAGACAATTTCGTGACGATTTTCTTTTCCGGATCCTCTCATTTTTAGAAAAAGACTGCTGTCACAAAGCCCCGTGTTATGGAATAGGCCAAACTTTATATCGGCCGAAAGAGGGGATTGAGCTGCAGCCACTACAAGAAACGGCACGTCTAGTATAAACACACCCGGACCTGTTCAGTAGTTTAAATGACGTCACCATGTGACGCACGGGTGCGTCGATCTACTAGGGTTTTTAAAAGTTGTTCTTGGAAAGACGAGGCGGGGTGAGTAAAACTAGGAACGCCTGGGCATGAGTTTGTATGGGGGTTTATTCTCTCCTCCCCCCTCCCATACAGTATGGGCATTGGGGTCTCTCTTACGCTCTTTCTCGCCATGTGGCTGGCCAGCTGGGTGGTTTGCTAGGTAACAGGCTTCCACCACAACTCTGAGAAGTCTAAATTTATAACCTCAGCATGGAGCCATGTGCGGGGGCTAGGATTCTGTACCAAATGGCACCCTATTCCCTATACAGTGCACTATATAGGGATTAGGATGCCATTTGGAGTGTATCTGGACACCTTCCCAGCGGTGCTGTGAGCTCTTCAAAAGGGATGCCATACCAGGGCTATGGCTCACTGGAAGCAGACCTGGGTTCAAATACTACTCAACATCTTTCAAAAACGTTAAGCGTTTGCTCTAGTTTTCCTGGAGTGCCAGGTGGGCAGGGTTTGCACTTTTAAAACTATTTCATTGGTTCCATTAAGCCAGGCAAGCTCAATCAAGCACCTATACAGTATTTCAAATGATTTTGAATAGTATTTGAACCCAGGTTTGTTCCCTGGAAGTGGGTCATAGGGGAGAGGGTCTCTTGTTACCCCTAGAGAACTGCCCCCTGTGTGAGATGGGTTTAATGATCATTTCAGCACAAGCTCTGCGTTCATGAATTATTACCAAAAAGTTGCATGGCTGACTTCATCACTAAACAAAACATGGCTGAACATAAACAAAGGTCAGCAGAATGGGGCCGTAGTGCTTCTAATGGAGAAGAGATCAGCAGAATGGGGCTGTAGTGCTTCTAATGGAGAAGAGATCAGCAGAATGGGGCTGTAGTGCTTCTAATGGAGATGAGGTCAGCAGAATGGGGCTGTAGTGCTTCTAATGGAGATGAGGTCAGCAGAATGGGGCTGTAGTGCTTCTAATGGAGACGAGGTCAGCAGAATGGGGCTGTAGTGCTTCTAATGGAGACGAGGTCAGCAGAATGGGGCTGTAGTGCTTCTAATGGAGACGAGGTCAGCAGAATGGGGCTGTAGTGCTTCTAATGGAGACGAGGTCAGCAGAATGGGGCTGTAGTGCTTCTAATGGAGACGAGGTCAGCAGAATGGGGCTGTAGTGCTTCTAATGGAGACGAGGTCAGCAGAATGGGGCTGTAGTGCTTCTAATGGAGACGAGGTCAGCAGAATGGGACTGTAGTGCTTCTAATGGAGAAGAGATCAGCAGAATGGGGCTGTAGGGCTTCTAATGGAGACGAGGTCAGCAGAATGGGGCTGTAGTGCTTCTAATGGAGACGAGGTCAGCAGAATGGGGCTGTAGTGCTTCTAATGGAGACGAGGTCAGCAGAATGGGGCTGTAGTGCTTCTAATGGAGACGAGGTCAGCAGAATGGGGCTGTAGTGCTTCTAATGGAGAAGAGATCAGCAGAATGGGGCTGTAGTGCTTCTAATGGAGAAGAGGTCAGCAGAATGGGGCTGTAGTGCTTCTAATGGAGACGAGGTCAGCAGAATGGGGCTGTAGTGCTTCTAATGGAGACGAGGTCAGCAGAATGGGGCTGTAGTGCTTCTAATGGAGAAGAGATCAGCAGAATGGGGCTGTAGTGCTTCTAATGGAGAAGAGGTCAGCAGAATGGGGCTGTAGTGCTTCTAATGGAGACGAGGTCAGCAGAATGGGGCAGTAGTGCTTCTAATGGAGACGAGGTCAGCAGAATGGGGCTGTAGTGCTTCTAATGGAGACGAGGTCAGCAGAATGGGGCTGTAGTGCTTCTAATGGAGACGAGGTCAGCAGAATGGGGCTGTAGTGCTTCTAATGGAGATGGTCAGCAGAATGGGGCTGTAGTGCTTCTAATGGAGACGAGGTCAGCAGAATGGGGCTGTAGTGCTTCTAATGGAGACGAGGTCAGCAGAATGGGGCTGTAGTGCTTCTAATGGAGACGAGGTCAGCAGAATGGGGCTGTAGTGCTTCTAATGGAGATGGTCAGCAGAATGGGGCTGTAGTACTTCCAATGGAGATTCTCTTTCTAAACTGTCCTGTGTATAGCTGGAGCTTGTGCTCGTCACAGGCATTGCATCCATGATATAGAGTATTGGACCTCCCTCCATAAACAGAGTATTTTGTTTCAGTGCGAGACAGTCAGCGTAACCTTTAGTGGAATACCAGTATGTTATCAGTGATTAGTGGGGGGGGGGGTTGTTTTACTGCAGCCCAACCTTGGCCAAAGACGTCAAAATGGAAATTGACACGCCACAGGAAAATCTAGTGTGTGTTGTGGGTGAGAGAGCTCAGACACTGGCATAAAGAGGGCAGAGTGACGCAGAGGCACATCATCAGCCTCATGTTTCACTAGAAATCAGTTGGTGTGTGTTTACCTCAGCCAGAGAGAGGGGAAGTGGGCAGGATTCTGCCAGGCTGTCAGTATAGATGACAGGAGACCGGGCCTGTAGCCAGTGATGGTTACCAGAACAGTTGTTTCTCACCTCTATCAGAGCAGCTCTATCAGAGCAGTTACCACCGTCCCTCAGTCTGAACTGTTGCTCTGAAGGAGCTAAAGGGTTTGTAGGTTTTTGTTACAGCCCAGCACTGAAACACTTTTTACTCAACAATTCGGGTATTGATTATTAGTTGATCAGGGTCATGTGTTTTAGTGCTTGGCTCTCTCTCAGGAGACAAAAGTTACTACAGACAAATACAGACAGACCAGGGTTGGTGACCGCTACTTTAGAGAATATGAATATTTAAAAAATAAAAGTTACACTTACTACCACCACAAAAAAAGCGATGTACGGAAAAGAAATTGAGCCCAGAGGCATTGGTTATAAAATCCTCAACTTTAATCAGTTCAAAAAGTTTCACAACAACTGGAACGAGTAGAGAAGGGCAACTATTTGCCATTTACAGATTGAGTGTGGATTAGGATTTATACATTTGTTGCTTAATTAAACTGTTGTCAACTACTTATTTCACTCTGGAATAAAAGCCTTTTGTTTTATTTTGGATAGAAGAGATGTTATAAAGATCCAAATGAAATGTAAACCGAGTTGTTGTTATTTTTGCTTGTCTTCTAGGTAGTGTTGTTGAAGCACTACTAGCATGGTAAACAATGTCAATTAGTTCCAATTCAGACTGACACAAGTTAAACAGGAGTTTGTTATAAAGATGCAGCCATCTTGAACCCATAAATAAAATTTCAATAACCGCTTCTTCTTTCAGTTAAAGGTCCATTTTAATGAAGAGCTCACCATGGAGCAACGATCCTCGCAGAGGAAAACTAAACGCCCATGTCGTCTAGGCGACAGCACACGCACTCAACACACCCACAAAAATACAGTAAATAATAATGATGTTCCCATGGTAATTCATGTGCTATAGAATTGGGATGATATGCACATAATCTGACTGTCTTGTTCCGATGATGCTCCTTCCTGTCTTCCTAGTTCCCGCCTCGTCACAGCCAGGCGACCAAACGCAGTAGGTTTCTTTCAGTTGGGCGGAGGTTCAACCAATGAGCACGGCCGCTAGCCTGACCACCTGACACACAAAGCAGCAGCATCTCTCAGACTTCCTTCCTTCATAATCCGCTAGCTTCACATTCTAACCACAATGCATTGGGTTGGGAATCAGACGCAGGGTGCACACACACTTCTAGAACACCACTTCATTCCTTCCAGTCTGTCCGTCTGTCACACAATAGTTCTAGAAGCCTCTTTGCTGAGAACTTTTTGACACATATGCCTTGTTTCACAAAAACTTTCCTCAGTCTCACTATATATATATATATAGAGAGAGAGATAACATGTGAAGGGGAGAACAAGGAGGGAAGGAAACAAAACAAGTAAAGTTCAGAAGTCTTATCCACATCATGTCATGCAGCTGGGGGGGTGATGACCCATGACCAAATTAACAATACAAGTTTGGGTTAAACAGTGGAAACATATCACCCAGAAGTCTCCATATAAAACGTAGCGTAGGTGCTATGTATAACGGCCACGGGGTGACGTGGTACGTCGTCATTTACATATTGACATGGTTTTGGTCGACAAAACACCTGATGGATGAGGACGTGCGTGTCTGCTCTCTCCGTACCTCAGCAAAGTGACCGGGGGCCTCCCACCTCTGTTCTGTTAGGGTTAGTTGTGTGTGTTTGTTGGTATGCCTGTATGTACAGTAACAGCAGTTTGGTTCATGTGGCGTGTCGCAGGGGCTGGACGTCTCAATCACACATCTCCTCAGGTATTTCATGTGGGTTGAGGATACCAGGAACTGACATCTGCAGCTTGTGTTTCTCCTCCTGCGCCTGACGCAGCGACGCCTCCCGCTCCTCCAGGAACAGGTCTGTGGTGTCCTCCCCTGCAAACTCCTACAGGAGGAGAGAGAAACATTACCACACACAAATACAGACAGACAGACAACAGGTCTGTGATGTCCTCTCCTACAGGAGGAGAGAGAAACATTACCACACACAAATACAGACAGACAACAGGTCTGATGTCCTCTCCTACAGGAGGAGAGAGAAACATTACCACACACAAATACAGACAGACAACAGGTCTGATGTCCTCTCCTACAGGAGGAGAAAGAAACATTACCACACACAAATACAGACAGACAGACAACAGGTCTGTGATGTCCTCTCCTACAGGAGGAGAGAGAAACATTACCACACACAAATACAGACAGACAGACAGACAGACAGACAGACAACAGGTCTGTGATGTCCTCTTCTACAGGAGGAGAGAGAAACATTACCACACACAAATACAGACAGGCAGACAACAGGTCTGATGTCCTCTCCTACAGGAGGAGAGAGAAACATTACCACACACAAATACAGACAGACAGACAACAGGTCTGTGTTGTCCTCTCCTACAGGAGGAGAGAGAAACATTACCACACACAAATACAGACAGACAGACAACAGGTCTGTGGTGTCCTCTCCTACAGGAGGAGAGAGAAACATTACCACACACAAATACAGACAGACAGACAACAGGTCTGTGATGTCCTCTCCTACAGGAGGAGAGAGAAACATTACCACACACAAATACAGACAGACAGACAACAGGTCTGATGTCCTCTCCTACAGGAGGAGAGAAGGGGGTCCGTGTATATAAACACACAAATACTTTTCCAAGATTGTTACATCATACTAATGTGGTTCCTAAGATGTTAAACACTTCCAAGGCGTTCTGAGATCTCATCATCTGACTGCAACTGCAATAAAGATGACCTTGAATGCACCCCCAAGGTCATTTCTACTGAGGAACCTCGGTTGGAGGAAAAGGCTCACCTTAATCTGTACCAGGAAGTCCCTCAGGTGTTCCTTGAAGGCTGCAATATCCTGGTTTAGACTGAACAGTCCTGTTACAAACACCTTGACCTGGGCACTGGGGGACAAGACAACTTAGAAGACATAGAAAAACAGGACAACAGTGGTCTAGTCGTGGTCGCACACCGCCGACTCTGGACCACACCATGACCCTCAGGGTACATTTCTACCTCCCTCTGTATCTCTCCACCACGGGTAAGGCAGACTGTGTGATAACCGGACACTTCAAAACACACTGGGTATACTGTATGTTTGGTTTGACTGAAACACATGACGTACTGGGTATACTGTATGTTGGTTTGACTGAAACACATGACGTACTGGGTATACTGTATGTTGGTTTGACTGAAACACATGACGTACTGGGTATACTGTATGTTGGTTTGACTGAAACACATGACGTACTGGGTATACTGTATGTTGGTTTGACTGAAACACATGACATACTGGGTATACTGTATGTTGGTTTGACTGAAACACATGACGTACTGGGTATACTGCATGTTGGGTTTGACTGAAACACATGACGTACTGGGTATACTGTATGTTGGGTTTGACTGAAACACATGACGTACTGGGTACACTGTATGTTGGTTTGACTGAAACACATGACGTACTGGGTATACTGCATGTTGGTTTGACTGAAACACATGACGTACTGGGTATACTGCATGTTGGGTTTGACTGAAACACATGACGTACTGGGTATACTGTATGTTGGTTTGACTGAAACACATGACGTACTGGGTATACTGCATGTTGGTTTGACTGAAACACATGACGTACTGGGTATAGTGTATGTTGGTTTGACTGAAACACATGACGTACTGGGTATACTGTATGTTGGTTTGACTGAAACACATGACGTACTGGGTATACTGTATGTTGGTTTGACTGAAACACATGACGTACTGGGTATACTGTATGTTGGTTTGACTGAAACACATGACGTACTGGGTATACTGTATGTTGGTTTGACTGAAACACACGACGTACTGGGTATACTGTATGTTGGGTTTGACTGAAACACATGACGTACTGGGTATACTGTATGTTGGTTTGACTGAAACACATGATGTACTGGGTATACTGTATGTTGGTTTGACTGAAACATGACGTACTGGGTATACTGTATGTTGGTTTGACTGAAACACATGATGTACTGGGTATACTGTATGTTGGGTTTGACTGAAACACATGACGTACTGGGTATACTGTATGTTGGTTTGACTGAAACACATGACGTACTGGGTATACTGTATGTTGGTTTGACTGAAACACATGACGTACTGGGTATACTGTATGTTGGTTTGACTGAAACACATGACGTACTGGGTATACTGTATGTTGGTTTGACTGAAACACATGACGTACTGGGTATACTGTATGTTGGTTTGACTGAAACACATGACGTACTGGGTATACTGTAAGTTGGGTTTGACTGAAACACATGACGTACTAGGTACACTGTATGTTGGTTTGACTGAAACACATGACGTACTGGGTATACTGCATGTTGGTTTGACTGAAACACATGATGTACTGGGTATACTGTATGTTGGTTTGACTGAAACACATGACGTACTGGGTATATTGCATGTTGGGTTTGACTGAAACACATGACGTACTGGGTATACTGTATGTTGGTTTGACTGAAACACATGATGTACTGGGTATACTGTATGTTGGTTTGACTGAAACACATGACGTACTGGGTATACTGCATGTTGGTTTGACTGAAACACATGATGTACTGGGTATACTGTATGTTGGTTTGACTGAAACACATGATGTACTGGGTATACTGTATGTTGGTTTGACTGAAACACATGACGTACTGGGTATACTGTATGTTGGGTTGACTGAAACACATGACGTACTGGGTATACTGTATGTTGGTTTGACTGAAACACATGACGTACTGGGTATACTGTATGTTGGTTTGACTGAAACACATGACGTACTGGGTATACTGTATGTTGGTTTGACTGAAACACATGACGTACTGGGTATACTGTATGTTGGTTTGACTGAAACACATGACGTACTGGGTATACTGTATGTTGGTTTGACTGAAACACATGACGTACTGGGTATACTGTATGTTGGGTTGACTGAAACACATGACGTACTGGGTATACTGTATGTTGGGTTTGACTGAAACACATGATGTACTGGGTATACTGTATGTTGGGTTGACTGAAACACATGACGTACTGGGTACACTGCCTTCAGAAATTATTCAGACACCTTGACCTTTTCCACATTTAGTTACGTTACAGCCTTGTTCTAGAATGGATAAACAAAAAATCCTCAGCAATCTACACACAATACCCCATAATGACAAAGCATAAACAGGTTTTTATAAATGTTTGCAAATTAAAAAATAATAAAACAGAAATACCTTATTTACATAAGTATTCAGACCCTTTGCTATGAGACTTGAAATTGTGCTCAGGTGTATCCTGTTTCCATTGATCATCCTTGATGTTTCTACAACTTCATTGGAGTCCACCTGTGGTAAATTCAATTGATTGGACATGATTTGGAAAGGCGCACTCCTGTCTATATAAGGTCCCACAGTTGACAGTGTATGTCAGAGCAAAAACCAAGCAATTGTCCGTAGAGCTCAGAGACCGTATTGTGTCGAGGCACAGATCTGGGAAAGGATACCAAAACATTTCTGCAGCATTGAAGGTTCCCAAGAACACAGTAGCCTCCATCATTCTTAAATGGAAGAACTTTGGAACCACCACGGGCTCTGGCTGGGCCACTCAAGGACAATCAGAGACTTGTCCCGAAGCCACTCTCCTGCGTTGTCTTGGCTGTGTGCTTAGGGGCGTTGTCCTGTTGGAAGGTGAACCTTTGCCCCAGTCTGAGGTCCTGAGCGCTCTGGAACAGGTTTTCACCAAGGATCTTTCCCTCGATCTTGACTAGTCTCGCAGTCCCTGAAAAAACATCCCCTCAGCATGATGCTGCCACCGCCATGCTTCACCGTAGGGATTTTGCCAGGTTTCCTCCAGACGTGACACTTGGCATTCAGGCCAAAAAGTTCAATCTTGGTTTCATCAGACCAAAGAATCTTATTCCTCATGGTCTGAGAGCCCTTGAGGTGCCATTTGGCAATCTCCAAGCGAGCTATCATGTGCCTTTTACTGGGGAGTGGCTTCCGTCTGGCCACTCTACCATAAAGGCCTGATTGCGTACTGGGTATACTGTATGTCACCTCCCTGACCAAGGCCCTTCTCCCCCGATTGCTCAGTTTGGCCGGGCGGACAGCTCTAGGAAGAGTCTTAGTGGTTCCAAACTTCTTCCATTTAAGAATGATGGAGGCCACTGTGTTCTTGGGGACCTTCAATGCTGCACATTTATTTTTACTACCCTTCCCCAGATCTGTGCCTCGACAAAATCCTGACTCGGACCTCTACAGACAATTCCTTTGACCTCATGGCTTGGTTTTTGCTCTGACATGCACTGCCAACTGTGGGACCTTATCTAGACAGGTGTGTGCCTTTCCAAATCATGTCCAATCAATTGAATTTACCACAGGTGGACTCCAATCAAGTTGTAGAAACATCTCAAGGAGGATCAATGGAAACAGGATGCACATGAGCTCAATTGTGAGTCTCATAGCAAAGGGTCTGAATACTTATGTAAATAAGTTATCTGTTTTTTATTTTTAGTACATTTGCAAACATTTGTAAAACCTGTTTTTGCTTTGTCATTGTGAGGTATTGTGTGTAGATTGCTGAGTATTTTATTTTATGAAATGTAATCCAATCTAGAATAAGGCTGTAACTAAATGTGGAAAAGGTCAAAGGGTCTGAATACTTTCAGAATGCACTGAACATGGAGATAGTTTAGTGCCTAAAATATGGGGATAAATACATGGAAAATAATAATAGTTTTCTGATCTTTCTTATATCCCTCAGATATAGGACAAACACTTCAGAACAAACTTTTTGTTGTTGTATCTGTTGTTCCATGTAGTGAATCTGTGGGCTAATAGCAGTAATCTGTTATTCAATGTGTTTCTATTGGCTAATAGCAGTAAGGACTATCTGTTATTCAATGTGTTTCTATTGGCTAATAGCAGTAAGGACTATCTGTTATTCAATGTGTTTCTATGGGCTAATAGCAGTAAGGACTATCTGTTATTCAATGTGTTTCTATGGGCTAATAGCAGTAATCTATTATTCAATGTGTTTCTATTGGCTAATGGCAGTAAGGACTATCTGTTATTCAATGTGTTTCTATTGGCTAATAGCAGTAAGGACTATCTGTTATTCAATGTGTTTCTATGGGCTAATAGCAGTAATCTGTTATTCAATGTGTTTCTATTGGCTAATGGCAGTAAGGACTATCTGTTATTCAATGTGTTTCTATTGGCTAATAGCAGTAAGGACTATCTGTTATTCAATGTGTATCTATGGGCTAATAGCAGTAATCTATTATTCAATGTGTTTCTATTGGCTAATAGCAGTAAGGACTATCTGTTATTCAATGTGTTTCTATTGGCTAATGGCAGTAAGGACTATCTGTTATTCAATGTGTTTCTATTGGCTAATAGCAGTAATCTGTTATTCAATGTGTTTCTATTGGTTAATAGCAGTAAGGACTATCTGTTATTCAATGTGTATCTATGGGCTAATAGCAGTAATCTGTTATTCAATGTGTTTCTATGGGCTAATAGCAGTAAGGACTATCTGTTATTCAATGTGTTTCTATTGGCTAATAGCAGTAAGGACTATCTGTTTTTCAATGTGTTTCTATGGGCTAAAAGCAGTAAGGACTATCTGTTATTCAATGTGTTTCTATTGGCTAATAGCAGTAATCTGTTATTCAATGTGTTTCTATGGGCTAATAGCAGTAAGGACTATCTGTTATTCAATGCGTTGGTATGGGCTAATAGCAGTAAGGACTATCTTGTTGTTCTATGTATTTCTATTGGCTAATAGCAGTAAGGACTATCTGTTATTCAATGTGTTTCTATTGGCTAATAGCGGTAAGGACTATCTGTTATTCAATGTGTTTCTATGGGCTAATAGCAGTAAGGACTATCTGTTATTCAATGTGTTTCTATTGGCTAATAGCAGTAATCTGTTATTCAATGTGTTTCTATGGGCTAATAGCAGTAAGGACTATCTGTTATTCAATGCGTTGGTATGGGCTAATAGCAGTAAGGACTATCTTGTTGTTCTATGTATTTCTATTGGCTAATAGCAGTAAGGACTATCTGTTATTCAATGTGTTTCTATTGGCTAATAGCAGTAAGGACTATCTGTTATTCAATGTGTTTCTATTGGCTAATAGCAGTAAGGACTATCTGTTATTCAATGTGTTTCTATGGGCTAATAGCAGTAAGGACTATCTGTTATTCAATGTGTTTCTATGGGCTAATAGCAGTAAGGACTATCTGTTATTCAATGTGTTTCTATGGGCTAATAGCAGTAAGGACTATCTGTTATTCAATGCGTTGGTATGGGCTAATAGCAGTAAGGACTATCTTGTTGTTCTATGTATTTCTATTGGCTAATAGCAGTAAGGACTATCTGTTATTCAATGCGTTGGTATGGGCTAATAGCAGTAAGGACTATCTGTTATTCAATGTGTTTCTATTGGCTAATAGCAGTAAGGACTATCTGTTATTCAATGTGTTTCTATTGGCTAATAGCAGTAAGGACTATCTGTTATTCAATGTGTTTCTATGGGCTAATAGCAGTAAGGACTATCTGTTATTCAATGTGTTGGTATGGGCTAATAGCAGTAAGGACTATCTGTTATTCAATGTGTTTCTATGGGCTAATAGCAGTAAGGACTATCTTGTTGTTCTATGTAGTGAATCTGTTATTCAATGCGTTGGTATGGGCTAATAGCAGTAAGCAATGTTCCCTCTAAGGTGCGTGCGTGTGCGGGCACGCAGCTCTCCTGGGAGACTGCCGCACAGAAGAAATATCAGCCCGTGCAGAGATGCATGAGATTAAACTTCACTCAACTTTATAGAGTTTTCCCCTTTAGTTAAAACTATCAACGTTTCCCTTTACTGTGGGAATTGTAATTGAATCAACGCAATATTAACCACATTCAATTCAACATACCGAAACTAAACTAACTATGCAAGACTTAGTATGCAAAACTAATTATGCAAGATATTTTCTTGTAGGCAGAACGCATCGGAGTAGGATTCTATTGCATTAACAGGCACGACTCAAGCCCGTACTCTACACAGACCGGTGTACCATAACCAATCATAGCTGCAGTAGGCCTATATGCAAATAGACCATTGCCATATATGGATCTGTGCGGCATTTTCCTTTCTGTTTTCCATGAGTTCATCTACAACTCCAGCACCTGCTAAAAGTACCTGGATGTGCCTATGTTCTTCAGCTTTCGTCCATATATGGATTTGTGCCATTCACTTTCAACTGGACTGTTTTTACAGCATGAGCGGTCATGACTAGATGCGCTTGTTTTGAGATCAAAGCGAGAGCTGCATGTAGCCACGTGTGCACAATTGTTCATATCCTTTGTTAGTGATTTATTAACCCAGTTATAGATCATTTATAGTCAACAATAGGGGAGTGGTTGTTTCCTACAAGAGCACAAAACATGTACATTTCTAGACATCTCTGAAAAGCAAGTCAAGTAAAGAGCTTTGTTTTGTTTTAAAGGGACAGTGTTGTATTTTGAGACAGGATTGAATAAGCTAAGTAGCATCATTTTACTGATTCTCTGTAATAATGGTATGGGAATAATGATGCATTTTATTTTGTTCATAAAGGTACTTACTCCTGTAGATGTGGGAAAGCAGTTTTGAGCAGGTTGGCCACGTACTCCTGTATGAAGACCTGGTTGTTGCTGGGGTTGGAGGGGTTGAGCTGGGTGTTGATCTTCCCTTCCTCCACCAGGTTAAACATGTAGGTCAGGATGGAGGCATGCATCGTCAGGCCTGGGGGAGAGGCAGAGAGACACACACAACCAGACATGCACAGTTACGTGATATGGATTTATACAAATAGTAAAACAGAACAAGAGATGTGTGTTCTTCCCGGCAGTTTGTGCGTGTGTCCCAGCTAACACATAACGTTCTGAGAACCATATGTTACTTAGAACTTGGTGAGAGCGTGGTTGTCCTATGGTTATTTAGCATACAACCTTGCCACAACGTCCTGGGAATGGTGCAGGATAGTTGCTTGGCTTTGGAACATTCTCTGCACATTTAACTTGACAAAAGAAAAATGCTATTTGCTTTGTAAATCAATACTTTAACAAAACGTTTCCTAAAGTTCAAACATGATTACATTTACATGGTTACAATTTTGGTAATGTTCTAGGAACGTTCTCCGACTGGTTTGACATTGGGAATGTTCTCAAATAGTCCAGAGAACATTAAGAAACAGTTATTCTTTGGGAATTTCAGTAATTCAGCTTAACATTTCCTACAGGTTTCCTCATGGTTCTATTTAAAATCATGTTCTCAATTTGTTCCAAGAACGTTAAGAAAACTTTCCATTAAAAAACCACAAGTAAACTTTAGTAACGTTCTAAGAATGTTATTTAAAAACATATACATTCCGTTCTCAGCATCAACAAAACTCTATCCTCCATCTTGTTAAGTGTGTTCAGGTGTTAGCCGTGCCCACTGATTGGCCACAGCTGATCTTAATGAGTCCTTGTTTCCTTTGAAATGGGGTCTGTTTGAATAGACTAAAAGGAACAGCTTTGTATGTGTAAAACATATGGCATGCTAGCTCCATCCTTCTGGGTCAGTGGACTAATTCCATGAATAGAAGATTATAAGTTTGAATCCCACTGATGCCGTTTCACAGTAAAACAGAAATGTGCTTGTAGGGCTGAGAATTGCCAGAGACCTCACGATACGATATCACAATACTTAAGTGCTGATATTATATGTATTCCATACTGTGATTTTATTGCGATTTGATGTTCCAAACATATTTCTCACCATATGTCTGCTGCAGAGGGACAAGAGAGAACCATGAGACAATGAGTTGGAAATAAAAGTGCTGAAAACAAATTGTCCCCCTTTTTTAAAAAGATGGAGAACAAGCTATGAAGGAAAAATACTGGAGTTTTGGTGCAGGTACAGCCAACTAGCACTAACATAATATTGTCAAACCAATACATCATCAAAAATAATATCCCAATATGTAACTGTATACATTCTCCCCCCATCACTATGTGTTCTCATGATTAATGCCTAAGGAAATTCATTTCCATGTATCCTATCAGTGCGTGGAGTTAAAAAATAACCCAAAATAACCTAGCAGTGTTAGGTTCAGTGAAAGTTTTAAGGAAGTTATTTAAAAATCTCAAAATAACCTATAATTTCCATTCTCAGAGAATTAATAAAACCTTCTAGGAAAACTTTCAAGGAACCAGAGTAAAACGTTCTCAGAACCTCCCTGTAACCTAAAAAAGTACGTTACAAGAACAGGAAAAATGTTCACTTCCATTCTCAGAAAGTAAAAACTTTTTTTTATTATTTTTTTTTTTTTTACATTTACCAGTCAGGAAACGTATGGCTTCGTCCCCAGAACCATTGGGAAACAAAAAAACTTCAGTTCCCACAACTTCCAAGGAACCAAATGTGCTAGCTGGCGTGTGTGTGCGTGCTCATCTTCAGTGTGTGTGTGCGCGTTGCATCCGTGTGTGTGCGTTGCATCCGTGTGTGTACTGTACTCACCAGCAGTGTGTGATGTGTCAGTGACCACAGAGAAGATGTGTTGGAGGATGTCACAGAAGTATGTCTGGTAGAAGCTCTGTGCTGCAGCCTCTTCCTGAGTCACGTTCTGCAGTAGAGTGTAGAGGATCTGAAGACCTGCCACAGGAACATACACAATATATATATCTATATATATATATATATATATATATATATATATATATATATATATATTTATATACAGGATCTGAAGACCTGCCACAGGAACATACACAATATATATATCATATACAGTGCATTCGAAAAGTTCAGACCCTTTGACTTTTTCTACATTTTCTTACGTTACAGCCTTATTCTAAAATTGATTGTTTTTTTTCCTCAATCGACACAATACCCCATAATGACATCACAATACCCCATAATGACATCACAATACCCCATAATAACAAAGCAAAAAATGTGTCCAATGTATCCTACTCATTCAAAGGTTTTTCTTTATTTGTACTATTTTCTACATTGTAGAATAACAGTGAAGACATCACAACTATGAAATAACACCTATGGAATCATGTAGTAACCAAAAAAGTGTTAAACAAATAAAAATATATTTTAGATTCTTCAAAGTAGACACCCTTTGCCTTGATGACAGCTTTGCACACTCTTGGCATTCTCTCAACCAGCTTTATGAGGTGGTCATCTGGAATGCATTTCAATAAACAGGTGTGTCTTGTTAAAAGTTAATTTGTGGAATTTATTTCCTTCTTAATGTGTTTGAGCCAATGTGTTGTGTTGTGACAAGGTAGGGCGGTATACAAAATATAGCCCTATTTGGTAATAGACCAAGTCCATATTATGGCAAGAATAGCTGAAATTTTATTTTACCTATATTTAACTAGGCAAGTCAGTTAAGAACAAATTCTTATTTACAATGACAGCCTAGGAACAGTGGGTTAACTGCCTTGTTCAGGGGCAGAACGACAGATTTTTACCTTGTCAGCTCGGGGATTCAATCCAGTAACCTTTCAGATACTGGCCCAACTCTCTAACCACTAGGCTACCTGCCACCCCCAAAATAAGCAAAGAGAAACGACAGTCCATCATTACTTTAAGACATGAAGGTCAGTCAATCCAAGCATGAGTGAGGTCGGGCACTGATGTTGGGCGATTAGGCCTGGCTCGCAGTCAGCGTTCCAATTCATCCCAAAGGTGTTTGATGGGGTTGAAGTCAGGGCTCTGTGCAGGTCAGTCAAGTCTTTCCACACCGATCTCGACAAACCACTTCTGTATGGACCTCACTTTGTGCACGGGGGTATTGTCATGCTTAAACAGGAAAGGGCCTTCCTCAAACTGTTGCCACAAAGTCGGAAGCACAGAATCATCTAGAATGTCATTGTATGCTGTGGCGTTAAGATTTCCCTTCACTGGAACTAAGGGGCCTGAACCATGAAAAACAGCCCCAGACCATTATTCCTCCTCCACTAAACTTTACACTTGGCACTATGCATTGGGGTAGGTAGAGTTCTCCTGGCATTCGCCAAACCCAGATTCGTCCGTCGGACTGCCAAATGGTGAACCGTGATTCATCACTCCAGAGAACGTGTTTCCACTGCTCCAGAGTCCAATGGCGGCTAGCTTTACACCTCTCCAGACGACGCTTGGCATTGAGCATGGTGATCTTAGGCTTGTTTGCGACTGCTACGCCATGGAAACCCATTTCATGAAGCTCCAACGAACACTTCTTGTGCTGACGTTGCTTCCAGAGGGAATTTGGAACTTGGTACTGAGTGTTGTGTGTCCTACAACTTCAAGGCTGAGCCGTGGTGCTCCTAAACGTTTCCACTTCACAATAACAGCACTTACAGTTCACCGGGGCAGTTCTAGCAAGGCAGACATTTTACCAACTGACTTGTTGGAAAGGTGGCATCCTATGACGGTGCAACGTTCAAAGTCACTGAGCTCTTCAGTAAGGGCATTCTACTGCCAAGGTTTGTCTATGGAGATTGCATGGTGGTGTGCTAGATTTTATACACCTGTAAGCAACGGGTGTGGCTGAAATAGCCAAATCCACAAATTTGAAGGGGTGTCCATATACTTTTGTATATGTAGTGCATTTACAATAGAAAATCCATATGTATGCGTGTGTGTCTCCTCAAAGTCCCCGCTGTTCCATAAGGTGTATTTAATCTGTTTTTTAAAAGCTGATTCTACTGCTTGCATCAGTTACTTGATGTGGAATAGAGTTCTATGTAGTTACTTAATTATAATATAATAACACACAGAAATACGAGCCTTAGGTCATTAATATGGTGAAATCCGGAAACTATCATTTCGAAAACAAAACGTTTATTCTTTCAGTGAAATACAGAACCGTTCCGTATTTTATCTAACGGGTTGCATCCCTAAGTCTAAATATTGCTGTTACATAGCACAACCTTCAATGTTATGTCATAATTATGTAAAATTCTGGCAAATTAATTACTGTCTTTGTTAGGAAGAAATGGTCTTCACACAGTTCGCAACGAGCCAGGCGGCCCAAACTGCTGCATATACCCTGACTCTGCTTGCACAGAACGCAAGAGAAGAGACACAATTTCCCTAGTTAAAAGAAATTCATGTTAGCAGGCAATATTAACTAAATATGCAGGTTTAAAATATATACGTGTGTATTGATTTTAAGAAAGGCATTGATGTTTATATTTAGGTACACATTGGTGCAACGGCAGTGCTTTTTTCGCAAATGCACTTGTTAAATCATCACCCGTTTGTCGAAGTAGGCTGTGATTCAATGATAAATTAACAGGCACCGCATCGATTATATGCAACGCAGGACAAGCTAGATAAACTAGTAATATCATCAACCATGTGTAGTTAACCAGTGATTATGTTAAGATTGATTCGTTTTTTATAAGATAAGTTTAATGCTAGCTAGCACCTTACCTTGGCTCCTTGCTGCACTCGCATAACAGGTAGTCAGCCTGCCACGCAGTCTCCTCGTGGAGCGCAATGTAATCGGCCATAATCTGTGTCCAAAAATGCCGATTACCGATTGTTATGAAAACTTGAAATCGGCACTAATTAATTGGCCATTCTGATTAATCGATCGACCTCTAGTTTAAACAGACAGCTCGGTGCATTCAGCATGTCAACACTTCTTACAAAAACAAGTAGTGATGAAGTCACTCTCTTCTCTACTTTGAGCCAGGAGAGATTTCCATACATATTATTAATGTTAGCTCTCCGTGTACCTTTAAGGGCCAGCCGTGCTGCTCTGTTCTGTGCCAATTGTAATTTTCCTGTCCCTCTTTGTGGCACCTGACCACACGACTGGATAGTAGTCCAGTTGCGACTAAACTAGGGCCTGTAGGACCTGCCTTGTTGATAGTGTTGTTAAGAAGGCAGAGTTGTGCATTTATTATGGACAGACTTCTTCCCATCTTAGCTACTGTTGTATCAACATGTTTTGACCATGACAGTTTACAATCCTGGGTTACTCCAAGCAGTTTAGTCACCTCAACTTGCTCAATTTCCACATTATTCATTACGAGATGTAGTTGAGGTTTAGGGTTTAGTGAATGATTTGTCCCATATACAATGCTTTTAGATTTGTAAATATTTAGGACTAACTTATTCCTTGCCACCCATTCTGAAACTGACTCCAGCTCTTTGTTAAGTGTTGCTGTGATTTCATTTGCTGTAGTAGCTGACGTGTATAGTGTTGAGTCATCCACATACAGACACACTGGCTTTACTCAAAGGTCATTAGTAAGGGTTGAAAAAAGAAAGGGGCCTAGACGCTGCCCTGGGGAATTCCTGATTCTACCTGGATTATGTTGGAGAAGCTTCCATTAAAGAACACCCTCTGTGTTCTGTTAGACAGGTAACTCTTTATCCACAATATAGCAGGGGATGTAAAGCCATAACACATACGTTTCTCCAGTAGCAGACTATGATCAATAATGTCAAGATGCACTGATATCTAACAAAACAACTTCCACAAGCTTTTTATCATCAATTTATCTCAGCCAATCATCAGTCCTTTGTGCAAGTGCCGTGCATGTTGAATGTCCTTCCTTATAAGAGCGCTGAAAGTCAGTTGTCAATTTGTTTACTGTAAAATAGCATTGTATCTTGTCAAACACCATTTTTTCCAAAAGTTTACTAAGGGTTGGTAACAGGCTGATTGGTTGGCTATTTGAGTCAGTAAAGGGGGCTTTACTATTCTTGGGTAGCAGAATGAATTTAGCTTCCCTCCAGGCCTGAAGGCACACACTTTCTTGAAGGCTGAGACTGAAGATATGGCAAATAGGAGTGCCAATATCGTCCGCTATTATGTTGATAGACAACAATCATTTGTTCACCTCTTCCACACTCACTTTACGGAATTAAAAATTACAGTGCTTGTCTCATAATCAGTCGGTTATACTTGGATGTGTAAGGTCAGCATTTGTTGCTGGCATGTCATGCCTAACTTTGCTAATCTTGCCAATGAAAAAGTAATTAAAGTAGTTGGCAATATCAGTGGGTTTTGTGATGAATGAAGCATCTGATTCAATGAATGACGGAGCTGAGTTTGCCCTTTTGCCCCAAATGTAATTGAATGTGCTCCAAAGCTTTTCACTATCATTCTTTATATAATCCATCTTTGTTTCATAGTATAGTTTCTTATTCTTTTAATTCAGTTTTAGTCACATTATTTCTCAATTTGCAGTACTTTTGCCAATCCGTTGAGCATCCAGACTTATTTGTCATTCTTTTTGCCTCATTCCTATCAACCATACAATAGTTTTTTTTATTCATCAATCCAGGGGATTTAACAGTTTTTACAGTAATTTTCTTAATGGGTGCATGCTTATTAGTAACTGGAATAAGCAATTTCATAAAATGTGTCAAGTGCAGCGTCTGGTTGCTCCTCGTTACACACCACAGACATGCAAATATTATTTACATTAACATAAGAATCACTACAAAACTTATTGTATGACCTCTTATACACTATATTAGGTCCAGCATTTGGAATTTTGGTTTTCCTAGATATGGCTACTATATTGTGTTCAGTACATCCAATGGATTTGGATACTGCTTTAAAGAAGATTTCTGCAGCATTAGTAAAGATGTGATCAATACATGTGGATGATTTTATTCAAGTGCTGTCATTCGTAAAGGAAAACACGTGTGTGTGTGTGTTGTGTGTGTGTGTTGTGTGTGTGTGTTCAAGCCTCACCGGTGTCTGCCACGTTCCTCATGGTGTGTGTGTGTGTGTTCAAGCCTCACCGGTGTCGGCCACGTTCCTCATGGTGTGTGTGTGTATGTTCAAGCCTCACCGGTGTCTGCCACGTTCCTCATGGTGTGTGTGTGTGTGTGTGTGTGTGTGTGTGTGTGTGTGTGTGTGTGTGTGTGTGTGTGTGTTCAAGCCTCACCGGTGTCTGCCACGTTCCTCATGGTGTGTGTGTGTGTGTTCAAGCCTCACCGGTGTCTGCCACGTTCCTCATGGTGTGTGTGTGTGTGTTCAAGCCTCACCGGTGTCTGCCACGTTCCTCATGGTGTGTGTGTGTGTGTGTGTGTGTGTGTGTGTGTGTGTGTTCGTGTTCAAGCCTCACCGGTGTCTGCCACGTTCCTCATGGTGTGTGTGTGTGTGTGTGCGTGTGTGTGTGTGTGTTCGTGTTCAAGCCTCACCGGTGTCGGCCACGTTCCTCATGGTGTGTATGTGTGTGTGTGTGTGTGTGGTGTGTGTGTGTGTGTGTGTGTGTGTGTGTGTGTGTTCTCACCGGTGTCGGCCACGTTCCTCATGGTGTGTTTGAAGGCCCAGATGATGGAGTCCAGCACCAGTTTGAACTGGGCCGGAGGGATGGCCAGGAATGCTGGGAAACAGTGGGAGTTGACCGCCTGCAGCAGGTAGAAGAAATGAGTCCTGTGTTCCGGGTACTCCTCAAAGTCCTGGAGGGAGAGAGTGAAACGGGCCATATTGATGAGAACCAACCGACAACAGTTGTAGGTATTAAAAAGATAGGTTGGCCTTGGTATTGGTAGAAGAACTGTTGTAAAATGTGTGCAACACAGCACTCTAACACTCCATGGAGAGAGACCCCCTAAAGTCAGTATGGAAATGGAACACTCCATGGAGAGAGACCCCCTACAGTCAGTATGGAAATGGAACACTCCATGGAGAGAGACCCCCTACAGTCAGTATGGAAATGGAACACTCCATGGAGAGTGACCCCCTACAGTCAGTATGGAAATGGAACATCTCCATGGAGAGAGACCCCCTACAGTCAGTATGGAAATGGAACACTCCATGGAGAGAGACCCCCTAAAGTCAGTATGGAAATGGAACACTCCATGGAGAGAGACCCCCTACAGTCAGTATGGAAATGGAACACTCCATGGAGAGTGACCCCCTACAGTCAGTATGGAAATGGAACACTCCATGGAGAGAGACCCCCTACAGTCAGTATGGAAATGGAACACTCTATGGAGAGACCCCCTACAGTCAGTATGGAAATGGAACACTCCATGGAGAGAGACCCCCTACAGTCAGTATGGAAATGGAACACTCCATGGAGAGAGACCCCCTACAGTCAGTATGGAAATGGAACACTCCATGGAGAGAGACCCCCTACAGTCAGTATGGAAATGGAACACTCCATGGAGAGAGACCCCCTACAGTCAGTATGGAAATGGAACACTCCATGGAGAGAGACCCCCTACAGTCAGTATGGAAATGGAACACTCCATGGAGAGAGACCCCCTACAGTCAGTATGGAAATGGAACACTCCATGGAGAGAGACCCCCTACAGTCAGTATGGAAATGGAACACTCCATGGAGAGAGACCCCCTACAGTCAGTATGGAAATGGAACACTCCATGGAGAGAGACCCCCTACAGTCAGTATGGAAATGGAACACTCCATGGAGAGAGACCCCCTACAGTCAGTATGGAAATGGAACACTCCATGGAGAGAGACCCCCTACAGTCAGTATGGAAATGGAACACTCCATGGAGAGACCCCTTACAGTCAGTATGGAAATGGAAATCTCCACGGAGAGAGACCCCCTACAGTCAGTATGGAAATGGAACACTCCATGGAGAGACCCCCTACAGTCAGTATGGAAATGGAACACTCCATGGAGAGACCCCCTACAGTCAGTATGGAAATGGAACACTCCATGGAGAGACCCCCTACAGTCAGTATGGAAATGGAACACTCCATGGAGAGAGACCCCCTACAGTCAGTAGGGAAATGGAACACTCCATGGAGAGAGACCCCTTACAGTCAGTATGGAAATGGAACACTCCATGGAGAGAGACCCCCTACAGTCAGTATGGAAATGGAACACTCCATGGAGAGAGACCCCCTACAGTCAGTATGGAAATGGAACACTCCATGGAGAGAGACCCCTTACAGTCAGTATGGAAATGGAACACTCCATGGAGAGACCCCCTACAGTCAGTATAGAAATGGAACACTCCATGGAGAGACCCCCTACAGTCAGTATGGAAATGGAGATCTCAGTGAACTACCTCTTTAAAATTGACTTATTTTGCTGTCGTTTTTATTTTTTCAGAGGGGGGTTACAGGTACAAAAACAATCAAATCAATGCATACAAGGTAACCCGACCCATTCCCCCGCTCAGTCCCCATCCACCCACCTACATCCTCCCTCCCCACCCAGAAACCATGCTTCCTACACCCTCAGATTACGGGATGCCAAGGTCAGATTTTCCCATATTCTGTTCCAGTTAAAGCGTTGTTCAGATTCAATTAGATCTGTAGAATTGACTCTTTTAATGTCTAGTTCAGAATATGAGCTTTCCAAAAGTTGTTTATATATTATTGAGATCAGTCCTTTCAGGAACCCAGATCCTTTATTTATAAATCACATCATTGGATGTTTTGGTAGTTTGGTTTGTACTTTTGACAAGTTTTGCCTACTATGTCAAGGATTTACAGCCATACTGACTTCAACATGTTAAGAGTACATTTTATACATTTTCAAGATGAAAGTTTAGGACAATACCCACTATTAATAATGCTGATACGTACTTTATTGATCATGTTGAGCGTGCATTCGAACACGGCATCGAAGATCTGCGGGATCTCCCCGGTGATGTGTCCGCCCAGCTTGTTGACGATGGTTGCCATGGTGCTGAGGACCTCAGGCTCCCGGGCGGCGGGGACGTTGCGCTGGTAGTCGATGAGAACGGCGTCGAGCAGTGGCGGAACAAAGTTCTCCCCCACCTGGAAGGAAGGAACACCGGAAGGGAAGAGAGGATGGGATTAACGGACAGATCAACGCGGCAGAGGGAGGAATGTTGTTGTTATGTTCTCACCAGGTTATTGTAGGACAGGACTGAGGTCAGTGTGTGTGTGTTTGTTACTAAGGACTAAGTGACCAACACGGTTCCTGGAGTACACACAGGACTGACAAGTACTGCTTTAAACAGTCAGGTTGGACAGTCTAGGGTGTATAAGTCTTTTCTGTCATGTAGTTTTTCATTGAAACACCTCCGCTGTCTTCCATTGGGATATATGTAGTAACAATATATCCTGATACATGTAGTAACAATATATCCTGACACATGTAGTAACAATATATCCTGACACATGTAGTAACAATATATCCTGACACATGTAGTAACAATATATCCTGATACATGTAGTAACAATATATCCTGATACATGTAGTAACAATATATCCTGATACATGTAGTAACAATATATCCTGATACATGTAGTAACAATATATCCTGATACATGTAGTAACAATATATCCTGATACATGCAGTAGCAATATATCCTGATATATGTAGTAACAATATATCAGGATATATGTAGTAACAATATATCAGGATATATGTAGTAACAATATATCCTGATACATGTAGTAACAATATATCCTGATATACAGTTTAAGTCAGAAGTTAACATACACCTTGCCCAAATACATTTAAACTCAGTTTTTCACAATTCCTGACATTTAATCCTAGTAAAAATTCCGTTTTAGGTCAGTTAGGATCACCACTTTATTTTAAGAATGTGAAATGTCAGAATAATAGTAGAGAGAATGATTTATTTCAGCTTTTATTTCTTTCATCACATTCCCAGAAGTTTACATACACTCAATTAGTATTTGGTAGCATTGCCTAAATCTTTTTTAACTTGGGTCAAATGTTTCGGGTAGCCTTCCACAAGCTTCCCACAATAAGTTGGGTGAATATTGGCCCATTCCTCCTGACAGAGCTGGTGTAACTGAGTCAGGTTTGTAGGCCTCCTTGCTCGCACACGCCTTTTCAGTTCTGCCACACATTTTCTATAGGATTGAGGTAAAGGCTTTGTGATGGCCACTCCAACACCTTGACTTTGTTGTCCTTAAGCCATTTTGCCACAACTTTGGAAGCATGCTTGGGGTCATTGTCCATTTGGAAGACCCATTTGCGACCAAGCTTTATCTTCCTGACTGATGTCTTGAGATGTTGCTTCAATATATCTACGTCATTTTCCTTCCACATGATGCCATCTATTTTGTGAAGTGTACCAGTCCCTCCTGCAGCAAAGCACCCCCACAACATGATGCTGCCATCCCCGTGCTTCACGATTGGGATGGTGTTCTTTGGCTTGCAAGCCTCACCATTTTTCCTCCAAACATAACAATGGTCATTATGGCCAAACAGTTCTATTTTTGTTTCATTACACCAGAGGACATTTCTCCAAAAAGTACGATCTTTGTCCCCATGTGCAGTTGCAAACCTAGTCTGACTTTTTTATGGCGGTTTTGGAGCAGTGGCTTCTTCCTTGCTGAGTGGCCTTTCAGGTTATGTCGATATAGGACTCGTTTTACTGTGGATATAGATACTTTTGTACCTGTTTCATCCAGCATCTTCACAAGGTCCTTTGCTGTTGTTCTGGGATTGATTTGCACTTTTCGCACCAAAGTACGTTCATCTCTAGAAGACAGAATGCGTCTCCTTCCTGAGTGGTATGACGGCTGCGTGGTCTCATGGTGTTTATACTTGCGTACTATTGTTTGTACAGATGAACGTGGTACCTTCAGGCATTTGGAAATTGCTCCCAAGGATGAACCAGACTTGTGGAGGTCTACAATTTTTTTTCTGAGGTCTTGGTTGATTTCTTTTGATTTTCCCATGATGTCAAGCAAAGAGGCACTGAGTTTGAATGTAGGCCTTGAAATACATCCACAGGTACACCTCAAATTATGTCAATTAGCCTATCAGAAGCTTCTAAAGCCATGATAAGATTTTCTGACATTTTCCAAGCTGTTTAAAGGCACAGTCAACTTGGTGTATGTAAACTTCTGACCCACGAATTGGGATACAGTGAATTATAAGTGAAATAATCTGTCTGTAAACAATTATTGGAAAAATTACTTGTGTCATGCACAAAGTAGATGTCCTAACCGACTTGCCAAAACTATAGGTTGTTAACAAGAAATTTGTGGAGTGGTTGAAAAACGAGTTTTAAGGACTCCAACCTAAGTGTATGTAAACTTCCCACTTCAACTGTATGTAGTAACAATATATTCTGATACATGTAGTACCAATATCTTCCTGTCAGATGTGTATATATCTGATATATGTAGTACCAATATCTTCCTGTCAGATGTGTATATATTTGATATACGTAGTACCAATATCTTCCTGTCAGATGTGTATATATCTGATATATGTAGTACCAATATCTTCCTGTCAGATGTGTATATATGTGATATATGTAGTACCAATATCTTCCTGTCAGATGTGTATATATGTGATATATGTAGTACCAATATCTTCCTGTCAGATGTGTATATATCTGATATATGTAGTACCAATATCTTCCTGTCAGATGTGTATATATGTGATATATGTAGTACCAATATCTTCCTGTCAGATGTGTATATATGTGATATATGTAGTACCAATATCTTCCTGTCAGATGTGTATATATGTGATATATGTAGTACCAATATCTTCCTGTCAGATGTGTATATATCTGATATATGTAGTACCAATATCTTCCTGTCAGATGTGTATATATGTGATATATGTAGTACCAATATCTTCCTGTCAGATGTGTATATATCTGATATATGTAGTACCAATATCTTCCTGTCAGATGTGTATATATGTGATATATGTAGTACCAATATCTTCCTGTCAGATGTGTATATATGTGATATATGTAGTACCAATATCTTCCTGTCAGATGTGTATATATGTGATATATGTAGTACCAATATCTTCCTGTCAGATGTGTATATATGTGATATATGTAGTACCAATATCTTCCTGTCAGATGTGTATATATGTGATATATGTAGTACCAATATCTTCCTGTCAGATGTGTATATATGTGATATATGTAGTACCAATATCTTCCTGTCAGATGTGTATATATCTGATATATGTAGTACCAATATCTTCCTGTCAGATGTGTATATATGTGATATATGTAGTACCAATATCTTCCTGTCAGATGTGTATATATCTGATATATGTAGTACCAATATCTTCCTGTCAGATGTGTATATATGTGATATATGTAGTACCAATATCTTCCTGTCAGATGTGTATATATGTGATATATGTAGTACCAATATCTTCCTGTCAGATGTGTATATATGTGATATATGTAGTACCAATATCTTCCTGTCAGATGTGTATATATGTGATATATGTAGTACCAATATCTTCCTGTCAGATGTGTATATATGTGATATATGTAGTACCAATATCTTCCTGTCAGATGTGTATATATGTGATATATGTAGTACCAATATCTTCCTGTCAGATGTGTATATATGTGATATATGTAGTACCAATATCTTCCTGTCAGATGTGTATATATGTGATATATGTAGTACCAATATCTTCCTGTCAGATGTGTATATATGTGATATATGTAGTACCAATATCTTCCTGTCAGATGTGTATATATGTGATATATGTAGTACCAATATCTTCCTGTCAGATGTGTATATATGTGTATCTCACCATCTGTGGATCGCTGGATCTGCTAACCCAGCCGGAGATGAGTTTGAGCGTCTCTCTTTTCACCGTCCTCATACTTCTGATCAGGGGCTGTTTCGTCACCATCTCTCCTGAAACGCACAGCGCCAAGAGAACAGACGCATGAGGAAAGGACACACCGCCAAGAGAACAGACGCATGAGGAAAGGACACACCGCCAAGAGAACAGACGCATGAGGAAAGGACACACCGCCAAGAGAACAGACGCATGAGGAAAGGACACACCGCCAAGAGAACAGACGCATGAGGAAAGGACACACCGCCAAGAGAACAGACGCATGAGGAAAGGACACACCGCCAAGAGAACAGACGCATGAGGAAAGGACACACCGCCAAGAGAACAGACGCATGAGGAAAGGACACACCGCCAAGAGAACAGACGCATGAGGAAAGGACACACCGCCAAGAGAAGAGATGCATGAGGAGAGGACACACACACACACATACACAGCCCCCAGCCCAGCCCACCCCATCCCCCAAACACCCCCCCACTGACCGTTGGTCTGGATGGCTGCGGAGATGTTTTCACTGAGGCACTTGTAGACGTTGAGCATGTCCAGATAAATGCGTCCTAACTGGATAACGAAGGGGTGTCCCACGGCCTTACAAGCCCGGACGTTGGTCTTCAGGATGCTGCCTAGCTGCTTCACTGTCTCTGGGTCCTTCAGAATGTCCACGTTCTAACAGAGGGGAGTCAATCAATCACATGTCATTTATTAAGACCTTTTTACATCAGCAGATGTCATTAAGTGCTGTACAGAAACCCAGCCTAAAACCCCAAACAGCAAGCAATGCAGATGTAGAAGCACGATGGCTAGGAAAAACTCCCTGGACAGCAGGAACCTAGGAAGAAACCTAGAGAGGAACCAGGCTCTGAGGGGTGGCCAGTCCTCTCCTGGCTGTACTGGGTAGAGAGGAACCAGGCTCTGAGGGGTGGCCAGTCCTCTCCTGGCTGTACTGGGTAGAGATTTAAGAGAAGGGTACTTTAGTGATCATGAGACTGAAATGTGAATGGATAGAGTTAAAACATGACAATAATAAAGGGGTTGACTAGAGAAGAAACAGATATAATGAGCCTGTTTATTCATTCTGATTATATTGAGTTTAATAATGCCAATAAGCTGCAACAGCTACTCTTCTTCCTGGGGTCCACAAAGAACAAAACAATCATTTACAATCAATAACCTCAATGGAGAATACTTTTTTCAGTTCAGGATTAAACTTTATCTGTGTCCTGGACAAATAGCCCATAAAGACAGCTGGACATCATTAGAGAGAAAATAGATTTTGTATATTCAGTTTCCCAGGTGTGTGGGTGACTTGATCAGGGTTATTGATCAGGGTTATTGATCAGGGTTATTGATCAGACTGAAACGTGAATGGGTTAAGTTAATAATCTTTCACTGCAGTGGACTAAATCAGGGTCACAGAAGACTGAAATATAACAAAACTGTTTGACATAGAAACATCAGATTTTCTGTTTTTTTTAATATATATTTTTTATTTATACAACTTATTAATTAGGAAATGATGAAAAATATGAATAACATACCAGCCATGAGGCCACTAGGTGATTTGACTACAGGAAAGGGGTAGCTACTACAGGTCTTTGACTACAGGAAAGGGGTAGCTACTACAGGTCTTTGACTACAGGAAAGGGGTAGCTACTACAGGTCTTTGACTACAGGAAAGGGGTAGTTACTACAGGTCTTTGACTACAGGAAAGGGGTAGTTACTACAGGTCTTTGACTACAGGAAAGGGGTAGCTACTACAGGTCTTTGACTACAGGAAAGGGGTAGCTACTACAGGTCTTTGACTACAGGAAAGGGGTAGCTACTACAGGTCTTTGACTACAGGAAAGGGGTAGCTACTACAGGTCCTTGACTACAGGAAAGGGGTAGCGACTACAGGTCTTTGACTACAGGAAAGGGGTAGCTACTACAGGTCTTTGACTACAGGAAAGGGGTAGCTACTACAGGTCTTTGACTGCAGGAAAGGGGTAGCTACTACAGGTCTTTGACTACAGGAAAGGGGTAGCGACTACAGGTCTTTGACTGCAGGAAAGGGGTAGCTACTACAGGTCTTTGACTACAGGAAAGGGGTAGTTACTACAGGTCTTTGACTACAGGAAAGGGGTAGCTACTACAGGTCTTTGACTACAGGAAAGGGGTAGCTACTACAGGTCTTTGACTACAGGAAAGGGGTAGCTACTACAGGTCTTTGACTGCAGGAAAGGGGTAGCGACTACAGGTCTTTGACTACAGGAAAGGGGTAGCTACTACAGGTCTTTGACTACAGGAAAGGGGTAGCTACTACAGGTCTTTGACTACAGGAAAGGGGTAGCGACTACAGGTCTTTGACTACAGGAAAGGGGTAGCTACTACAGGTCTTTGACTGCAGGAAAGGGGTAGCTACTACAGGTCTTTGACTACAGGAAAGGGGTAGCGACTACAGGTCTTTGACTGCAGGAAAGGGGTAGCGACTACAGGTCTTTGACTACAGGAAAGGGGTAGCTACTACAGGTCTTTGACTACAGGAAAGGGGTAGCGACTACAGGTCTTTGACTACAGGAAAGGGGTAGCTACTACAGGTCTTTGACTACAGGAAAGGGGTAGCGACTACTGGTCTTTGACTACAGGAAAGGGGTAGCTACTACAGGTCTTTGACTACAGGAAAGGGGTAGCTACTACAGGTCTTTGACTACAGGAAAGGGGTAGCTACTACAGGTCTTTGACTACAGGAAAGGGGTAGCGACTACAGGTCTTTGACTACAGGAAAGGGGTAGCTACTACAGGTCTTTGACTACAGGAAAGGGGTAGCTACTACAGGTCTTTGACTACAGGAAAGGGGTAGCTACTACAGGTCTTTGACTGCAGGAAAGGGGTAGCGACGACCGGTCTTTGACTACAGGAAAGGGGTAGCTACTACAGGTCTTTGACTACAGGAAAGGGGTAGCTACTACAGGTCTTTGACTACAGGAAAGGGGTAGCGACTACAGGTCTTTGACTACAGGAAAGGGGTAGCTACTACAGGTCTTTGACTACAGGAAAGGGGTAGCTACTACAGGTCTTTGACTGCAGGAAAGGGGTAGCGACTACAGGTCTTTGACTACAGGAAAGGGGTAGCTACTACAGGTCTTTGACTACAGGAAAGGGGTAGCTACTACAGGTCTTTGACTACAGGAAAGGGGTAGCGACTACAGGTCTTTGACTACAGGAAAGGGGTAGCTACTACAGGTCTTTGACTGCAGGAAAGGGGTAGCTACTACAGGTCTTTGACTACAGGAAAGGGGTAGCGACTACAGGTCTTTGACTGCAGGAAAGGGGTAGCGACTACAGGTCTTTGACTACAGGAAAGGGGTAGCTACTACAGGTCTTTGACTACAGGAAAGGGGTAGCGACTACAGGTCTTTGACTACAGGAAAGGGGTAGCTACTACAGGTCTTTGACTACAGGAAAGGGGTAGCGACTACTGGTCTTTGACTACAGGAAAGGGGTAGCTACTACAGGTCTTTGACTACAGGAAAGGGGTAGCTACTACAGGTCTTTGACTACAGGAAAGGGGTAGCTACTACAGGTCTTTGACTACAGGAAAGGGGTAGCTACTACAGGTCTTTGACTACAGGAAAGGGGTAGCGACTACAGGTCTTTGACTACAGGAAAGGGGTAGCTACTACAGGTCTTTGACTACAGGAAAGGGGTAGCGACTACAGGTCTTTGACTACAGGAAAGGGGTAGCTACTACAGGTCTTTGACTACAGGAAAGGGGTAGCTACTACAGGTCTTTGACTGCAGGAAAGGGGTAGCGACGACCGGTCTTTGACTACAGGAAAGGGGTAGCTACTACAGGTCTTTGACTACAGGAAAGGGGTAGCTACTACAGGTCTTTGACTACAGGAAAGGGGTAGCGACTACAGGTCTTTGACTACAGGAAAGGGGTAGCTACTACAGGTCTTTGACTACAGGAAAGGGGTAGCTACTACAGGTCTTTGACTACAGGAAAGGGGTAGCGACTACAGGTCTTTGACTACAGGAAAGGGGTAGCGACTACAGGTCTTTGACTACAGGAAAGGGGTAGCTACTACAGGTCTTTGACTGCAGGAAAGGGGTAGCGACTACAGGTCTTTGACTACAGGAAAGGGGTAGCTACTACAGGTCTTTGACTACAGGAAAGGGGTAGCTACTACAGGTCTTTGACTACAGGAAAGGGGTAGCTCCTAAAGGTCTTTGACTACAGGAAAGGGGTAGCTACTACAGGTCTTTGACTACAGGAAAGGGGTAGCTACTACAGGTCTTTGACTACAGGAAAGGGGTAGCTACTACAGGTCTTTGACTGCAGGAAAGGGGTAGCGACTACAGGTCTTTGACTACAGGAAAGGGGTAGCTACTACAGGTCTTTGACTACAGGAAAGGGGTAGCTACTACAGGTCTTTGACTACAGGAAAGGGGTAGCGACTACAGGTCTTTGACTACAGGAAAGGGGTAGCTACTACAGGTCTTTGACTGCAGGAAAGGGGTAGCTACTACAGGTCTTTGACTACAGGAAAGGGGTAGCGACTACAGGTCTTTGACTGCAGGAAAGGGGTAGCGACTACAGGTCTTTGACTACAGGAAAGGGGTAGCTACTACAGGTCTTTGACTGCAGGAAAGGGGTAGCGACTACAGGTCTTTGACTACAGGAAAGGGGTAGCTACTACAGGTCTTTGACTACAGGAAAGGGGTAGCTACTACAGGTCTTTGACTACAGGAAAGGGGTAGCTACTACAGGTCTTTGACTACAGGAAAGGGGTAGCTACTACAGGTCTTTGACTACAGGAAAGGGGTAGCTACTACAGGTCTTTGACTACAGGAAAGGGGTAGCTACTACAGGTCTTTGACTGCAGGAAAGGGGTAGCGACTACAGGTCTTTGACTGCAGGAAAGGGGTAGCTACTACAGGTCTTTGACTACAGGAAAGGGGTAGCTACTACAGGTCTTTGACTACAGGAAAGGGGTAGCGACTACAGGTCTTTGACTACAGGAAAGGGGTAGCTACTACAGGTCTTTGACTACAGGAAAGGGGTAGCGACTACTGGTCTTTGACTACAGGAAAGGGGTAGCTACTACAGGTCTTTGACTACAGGAAAGGGGTAGCTACTACAGGTCTTTGACTACAGGAAAGGGGTAGCTACTACAGGTCTTTGACTACAGGAAAGGGGTAGCTACTACAGGTCTTTGACTACAGGAAAGGGGTAGCGACTACAGGTCTTTGACTACAGGAAAGGGGTAGCTACTACATGTCTTTGACTACAGGAAAGGGGTAGCGACTACAGGTCTTTGACTACAGGAAAGGGGAAGCGACTACAGGTCTTTGACTACAGGAAAGGGGTAGCTACTACAGGTCTTTGACTACAGGAAAGGGGTAGCGACTACTGGTCTTTGACTACAGGAAAGGGTTAGCTACTACAGGTCTTTGACTACAGGAAAGGGGTAGCTACTACACATCTTTCTGTGACCTGGGGTTCTCCAGCAGCTGAACACATGTACATAACAGTCCTGACCTGGGTTTCAATCAGACACACTGCTCTTCTGAACAACTCTCTCCCTCCATCCTGTCTTACTCACTGTCCTATCCAGTCATGTTCTCACTGGCCGATTTTAGCTTATTTACAAAACATGTACAAAATATGAAATGAATGATCACACAGTGAATAGATTGATTATTACAGGAGTGAATAGATTGATTATTACAGGAGTGAATAGATTGATTATTACAGGAGTGACGTACCTTGGTGGCCTGTTGAATGATGCTGTCCCACACCTGGTTAGGTAGTAACATGTATTTCTCTATGATATGCTCTTGTACTGCCTGGTCTGTCTGGGCTCCGATCATATACCCCACGGCCTCGTAGAACGTATGAACCTGCACAACACACACACATTCATGTGACATAACATACACAAATACTACATTCTGCTCTGAGTCAGGGTGATGCTTCTCAGTAGACAGAGATAGATACACAAATACTAGATTCCGCTCTGAGTCAGCGTGATGCATCTCAGTAGACAGAGATAGATACACAAATACTAGATTCTGCTCTGAGTCAGCGTGATGCTTCTCAGTAGACAGAGATAGATACACAAATACTAGATTCTGCTCTGAGTCAGCGTGATGCATCTCAGTAGACAGAGATAGATACACAAATACTAGTTCAGCTCTGAGTCAGCGTGATGCATCTCAGTAGACAGAGATAGATACACAAATACTAGATTCTGCTCTGAGTCAGCGTGACGCTTCTCAGTAGACAGAGATAGATACACAAATACTAGATTCTGCTCTGAGTCAGGGTGATGCTTCTCAGTAGACAGAGATAGATATACAAATACTAGATTCTGCTCTGAGTCAGCGTGACGCTTCTCAGTGGACAGAGAGATCAAGTCCCATCTAGTCAGTGTGTTTCTACAGCTTGGTACGAACACACAAACAACATCAGCACTGAGGGATGGTCAAGGTTTGTAACTTTTGTCAGCGTTATTAATAATGAACACAGATACAAGAAACAGTGAAAGACAATCTGGGTTTTATTGGTTAGACTGGAAATGCTCAAATGTTCTGAATCCCAGCGCTTTTTCAGTAGACATGACAGAGTCCTCTCTACTCAATCCATTTCTACAGCTTGGTATGTGTTCGAACCCATTTCAACATGCCCTAATACACGCCTTTTAGTTTTGGTTGAGTGAATGAGTTATAGTCCTCTCTAGTCAGTGCATTTCTAGGGCCTGAGGCTGACCTATCTGTTGGGGTTAAAGGTCATGATGATGGAGTTGATGTTGTTGAGGATCTCGTCGCGCGTGTGTGCGTGTGCGTGTGTGTGTGTGTACCTGTTGTGGCTGCAGGTCACAGATGATGGTGTTGATGTTGTTGAGGATCTCGTCGATGAAGGGCATCACCTCGCCCACCTGCACCTGGACAAAATGGCGACGGCACTTCTGGGCGATCTTGATGAAAGTGTCACACGCCATATCCTGTACCCCATCATGGGTCTCTGAGAGGGGGAGAAAGGGAGGGAGGGGGTGAGACAGGCTGGAAAACACACATCTCACCTCTGTACATCAGTTACACACACAGAGTTAGTTCTCTCACCTCTGTACACCAGTTACACAGACAGAGTTAGTTCTCTCACCTCTGTACACCAGTTACACAGACAGAGTTAGTTCTCTCACCTCTGTACACCAGTTACACAGACAGAGTTAGTTCTCTCACCTCTGTACACCAGTTACACAGACAGAGTTAGTTCTCTCACCTCTGTACATCAGTTACACACACAGAGTTAGTTCTCTCACCTCTGTACACCAGTTACACAGACAGAGTTAGTTCTCTCACCTCTGTACACCAGTTACACAGACAGAGTTAGTTCTCTCACCTCTGTACACCAGTTACACAGACAGAGTTAGTTCTCTCACCTCTGTACACCAGTTACACAGACAGAGTTAGTTCTCTCACCTCTGTACACCAGTTACACAGACAGAGTTAGTTCTCTCACCTCTGTACACCAGTTACACAGACAGAGTTAGTTCTCTCACCTCTGTACACCAGTTACACAGACAGAGTTAGTTCTCTCACCTCTGTACACCAGTTACACAGACAGAGTTAGTTCTCTCACCTCTGTACACCAGTTACACAGACAGAGTTAGTTCTCTCACCTCTGTACACCAGTTACACAGACAGTTAGTTCTCTCACCTCTGTACACCAGTTACACAGACAGAGTTAGTTCTCTCACCTCTGTACACCAGTTACACAGACAGAGTTAGTTCTCTCACCTCTGTACACCAGTTACACAGACAGAGTTAGTTCTCTCACCTCTGTACACCAGTTACACAGACAGAGTTGGTTCTCTCACCTCTGTACACCAGTTACACAGACAGTTAGTTCTCTCACCTCTGTACACCAGTTACACAGACAGAGTTAGTTCTCTCACCTCTGTACACCAGTTACACAGACAGTTAGTTCTCTCACCTCTGTACACCAGTTACACAGACAGTTAGTTCTCTCACCTCTGTACACCAGTTACACAGACAGTTAGTTCTCTCACCTCTGTACACCAGTTACACAGACAGAGTTAGTTCTCTCACCTCTGTACACCAGTTACACAGACAGTTAGTTCTCTCACCTCTGTACACCAGTTACACAGACAGTTAGTTCTCTCACCTCTGTACACCAGTTACACAGACAGAGTTAGTTCTCTCACCTCTGTACACCAGTTACACAGACAGAGTTAGTTCTCTCACCTCTGTACACCAGTTACACAGACAGAGTTAGTTCTCTCACCTCTGTACACCAGTTACACAGACAGAGTTGGTTCTCTCACCTCTGTACACCAGTTACACAGACAGAGTTAGTTCTCTCACCGTGCATGAACTCAAAGAGTTTATTGACGACAGTCTTGAGGAACTTCCAGTGGGCTCTGAGGAAGCGAGGGTACTGGCCCACGATGTACATGATATTGGAGGCAATGATGGCCTTATTGTCCTTCCCCCTCTTCTGTTCACACAGACCCAGCAGATCCTACACACACACACACACACACACACACACACACACACACACACACACACACACACACACACACACACACACACAATCCCAACTCAGTTAGACAGATGGATAACAGACAGATGGATAACAGAGAGTCTTTGGACAATAGATGAGCGATATGTTCATCCTTGAGGTCCAGTGTGTCCAGAGGCAGCACTGTTTTACCCCCACATCTTTCCTCCTGCACCTCCTGCATCTCAACATTCTCCTAGAGAGAAAGATTCAGCTCAACATTCTCCCGAATAGAAAGATTCAGCTAAACATTCTCCCGAAGAGAAAGATTCAGCTCAACATTCTCCTGAAGAGAAAGATTCAGCTCAACATTCTCCTGAAGAGAAAGATTCAACTAAACATTCTCCTGGAGAGAAAGATTCAGCTCAACATTCTCCTGAAGAGAAAGATTCAGCTCAACATTCTCCTAGAGAGAAAGATTCAGCTCAACATTCTCCTGAAGAGAAAGATTCAGCTAAACATTCTCCTAGAGAGAAAGATTCAGCTCAACATTCTCCTGAAGAGAAAGATTCAACTAAACATTCTCCTGGAGAGAAAGATTCAGCTCAACATTCTCCTGAAGAGAAAGATTCAACTAAACATTCTCCTGGAGAGAAAGATTCAGCTCAACATTCTCCTGGAGAGAAAGATTCAGCTCAACATTCTGCTGAAGAGAAAGATTCAGCTCAACATTCTCCTGAAGAGAAAGATTCAGCTCAACATTCTGCTGAAGAGAAAGATTCAGCTCAACATTCTCCTGAAGAGAAAGATTCAGCTCAACATTCTCCTAGAGAGAAAGATTCAGCTCAACATTCTCCTGAAGAGAAAGATTCAGCTAAACATTCTCCTGAAGAGAAAGATTCAGCTCAACATTCCCCTGAAGAGAAAGATTCAGCTCAACATTCTCCTGAAGAGAAAGATTCAGCTCAACATTCTCCTGAAGAGAAAGATTCAGCTCAACATTCTCCTGAAGAGAAAGATTCAGCTCAACATTCTCCTGAAGAGAAAGATTCAACTAAACATTCTCCTGGAGAGAAAGATTCAGCTCAACATTCTCCTAGAGAGAAAGATTCAGCTCAACATTCTCCTGAAGAGAAAGATTCAGCTAAACATTCTCCTAGAGAGAAAGATTCAGCTCAACATTCTCCTGAAGAGAAAGATTCAACTAAACATTCTCCTGGAGAGAAAGATTCAGCTCAACATTCTCCTGAAGAGAAAGATTCAGCTCAACATTCTCCTAGAGAGAAAGATTCAGCTCAACATTCTCCTGAAGAGAAAGATTCAACTAAACATTCTCCTGAAGAGAAAGATTCAGCTCAACATTCTCCTAGAGAGAAAGATTCAGCTCAACATTCTCCTGGAGAGAAAGATTCAGCTCAACATTCTGCTGAAGAGAAAGATTCAGCT